>NC_138940.1:28787500-28902500 GCF_965226115.1 Aulonocara stuartgranti
CCAAGTATCCCATTATAATTTTATCCAAATATCATGGCACATTTAAACTCTGACTTGACATCTGCCTTTCTCTTAAGTTGGCATTTCTAGTTGTTATATCTTTAAATAAAATACTGCAGAGTCAGATAGAAATATACTGTAATATAATATAATTAAGCACAAGTTATTTACGTTCAGTTATTTACAAATCAATACATATTGTCCATTACCTACTCTAGCATAATATTTATATATAAAATACAATACTATTCCCTTAAAAGTATATATTACAGAAAGAGTGTGCTGTCTTGGTGGAGGTTTGCATTCTCTGAGTGGCGACAGGAAGAAACCTGCAGCAGAACCAGGATCAGGGAGGCGCAGCCTTTTTCCCCCCCCTCACTATGTATTTATACACCAAGCTGCATTCAATCATGAATTGTTATTAATCTCTAGCTCTCTTTCAAGGCCTGTCTTTCTCCTGTCCTCCTCCCCTCACCCCCATCTTTTACAGCAGATGGCTGCCCCTCTCCAAGCCTGGTTCTGCCAGAGGTTTCTTCCTGTTGAAAGGGAGATTTTTTTCCCCCACTGTCCCACTGTTTGAACTGAAAGTCATTTAAAGTGATCTATGAAGTTAGTTACTCAATTATAACCTGGGTGAACTAAACTTTGAATTAGCGCTAATGAAATGTCTGCACATTATAGATATATATATATATATATATACATAATTAACAAGAAGCATTCAGAGAATGCAAACCTTCGCCAAGGCAGCGCACTGTCTCTGTAAGTAGGCAATAGTAGGCAGTAGAATTTTAATCTTCGTTTCAATCAAGATAAAATATATTTTTATTGAAAGTTTGACTTTGTTTGATCTTCAAAACGAGGTCAGAGATTCAAAGTAACATGGTATTTAGAATGCCTATATATCATTTCCTATATTCAATATGTTTTCAGTATAAACAAGGGCAGGAAGAAACATAAATAGCTCTATACAGAATTATTATCAATTTGACCTTCACATCAGTCTATTGACCTGAGAATTATTTTTTCAATCTTTTTAAGCCACTTTCTATATGTTGACAACACAGATTGCACTTATAAGCATTGTAGATTTTAATTTATTAGGCTGTTCGTAAATTTTCAATCAAGAAATCGTCAAATTGACATTTACAAACTTGGTGGATATAAGTGAAATTTTAAAGGATTGCTAACATGACTCCTCTCTACACCCCTACAAAGTTTTATCAGAAATCTATTTAAAGCTTTTACCATCCAGCACAACACTGTAATGAAAGTCCTAAAATCCGGTGCAATCCGAAACAACAATACCTTTGTATTCGTCACACATATGAACAATATCTGGAAGAATGTGGTTTTTGTGTGTGAATGCATGTGTGTGCGAATGTTATTTTCATGCTGGTCTGTCAACTTGTAAAATGATTCTGTTTGTTGCAAAACAATTAAAATATGTGACCTAAATGTCAAAGGAGGCCCTTGGGTCTAACAACGCATCAGTTTTAACTGATTTGCCTCCCATCCGTGCGAGGAATGTTTTTGAGACATTCCTCACCTCAATTGTCAGGTAAGGCTTCATCAAATTACAATCATGTCTGGCATTTTTCATTCATTAAAAGAAGTGTGACCTGTCCAGGTTGGATCTTGCCTCTTGCCCTTTAACAGCCGAGATAGGCTTCAGCTCAGTTTACCAATGAGTCTCAAAAAGTCATATTGAAAATGGAAAAGGATTATCAAATATTACCAACACACTATTACTGGTTTTGGTAGCACGTGTGCATTTGTTTCTTTTGATCTGCAGTTGCAGAGGTGGCAAAAGTACAGTACAGCACTACAGATACTACTGTTAAAAAATATTATTACCTATTCTATTACCTATTTTTGTTCAAAGCTAACTGAACCTTGTTCCATATTAATGTAATAGTAAAATAATAATAGCTTCTAATAAAAGCACTCATCTTGAATCACTTAAGTAGAAATTTAGCAGATGGTGGAACCCTAAAACTGACTGCAGTGGCTCAGGATGGGGAGAAGAACCGCAGTTTCTATTGTGGGCTCTAGTAGATTTTCTTAAACTACAGGCTGGCCGTTCCATCCTCTACACTGTCAGTACACTGTTTATGCTTTCTTTATACTAAACATTATTAAGTGGGAATTCAGCAAATGAATCTAAGCTTCAGATTCATTTTTGCTATACTCAATATAAGCTAACTCTGACCATGAGCACCACAGCCACTGTGCACCAGTCACACATAATGATTCATTTTAAATAAAGCTTTCAATTTCCAGTTTATCAATGAGTAGTCCTTGCCTTTAAATCTAATCTCTCTTCTTCCTTTACTTGTACTTCCTGTCCTGTCTGTCTTATCTTTCTCCATCTCTGGCTGAATTTAGCTCTCTTTCTTTTCTCTTCCTTCGAAATACAGCAGCTGGAGCTTTAGCTAGCAACACACTGTGTGACAAACACAAACAGTTTGTCTGTTTGCTGATGTTTGTTGAGCTGATAGAAACATTGCAATTGAAATTACCTGCAGCTTTAAAAGTTACTTCCTTTCTGCTCCTCTCTCCCTCGTTCCTCGCCTGTAGCGCTAGCTAGATACTGAAATACCATAATCACAACTTATGGACTCTACACTCGTGCCGGTCCACTTTAACCCCTGACTATGGTGCACAGGTTTGCCTCTTTCATCTCTTTTTATGCAGCATACATTCGTGATTAATAGACAAATAGGATTGCCTTCTATGTTTTACTGTTTAGAGTCAAATCAGTTTGTGTCACGATCCGTGGGAGTGTCTGTGAATTTTCCTGTCTGAGTGGCTTTGGTTCCTTTTTGACAAAAGGGTTATGACATGGGGGATAGAGAGCTTTTGGTGGTGAAATTAGCCCTGGAGGAATGGCACCACTGGCTGGAGGGAGCCTTGCACCACTTTATCATTTGGGCCGATCACAAAAATTTAACTAACCTCAAATCTGCCAAAAGACTCAACTCATGTCAAGCCCAGTGGTCTCTGTTCTTTGCTTGTTTTAACTTTTTCCCTCTCCTACCATCCAGACTCCAGGAACATCAAGCCGAAAGCACACTCCCATCAGTAATCCTTTGACTCCAAACTGCAGGAATCCTTCCTTCCACCTGCAGGGTGGTCTCCCTCTCCTGAGAAATTAAGGAAACCATCCACCAGGCTCTCCAGAATGAACGTGATCCTGATACTGGCCAACCCGACTGGCGGTTTGTACCCTCTGCCAGTTGATCAGTCATCATTCACTGAGCTCACACAACAAGGTTTGCTTGCCACTCGAATATGAGTAGAACAACAACATTATTTAGATGTCATTTTTGGTGGGATTCCTTGGATAGAGATGTAAGGCATTATGTGGCAACCTGTTCCATGTGTGCCTGTGGTAAGACCTCCTCTCAGCACCCATCAGGTTCGCTCCAACCATTAGCCACAAAAAACCGGCCCTGCTCCCATATAGCACTAGACTTCGCTACAATTGAACGGACAGACGGAAAGGTTAAATCAGGAGCTAGAGTCAGCTCTCTGTTGTATAGCATCCTAGAATCCTGCCACTTGGTCCAACAAGCTATCATGGATCAAATATGCTCATAACTCACTCACCTCCTCCACCACAGATGCCTCCTCCTTCTAGGTCTCCTTCAGTTATCAGCCACTTTTGTTCCCCGAGAATGAGACGGAATTTCCCATCTGTCCGATCAGTGCAGCATCACCTACAGCACTGTCAGCACGTCTGGATCAGAGCGCGAGAGGCCCTCTTCCGGACTGTGGAACGCCAGCGGGACGACTCAGACTGACAAATCAACGTGGGCAAAAGGTATGGCTGTCTGCTAAAGACATTTTCCTGTGGACACCCTCTCCCAAACTGGTGCCCCGTTTCATAGGACCATAAGAAATCGAGACCATCACCAGCCCCTCTGCAGTAAGACTCAAACTTCCAGCATCCTGTCACAACCACTCTCCATGTCTCTCAAATCAAGCCTGTCCACCCTTTGCCGCTGTTCCTGCCAATCCCTGGTCCCGCTTGCTTCCCTCCTACCCTTCATGCTCCACCTGGACATTTCTGGAAATTCAGGAAACAGACAGATTCTCAGTGCTTGCCCCCTGCTCAGGACAGTCCCGCGGTACCCTGTCCGAAGTATCTCATTCTCGGCCTACAAGTAAGCAAACTCCCTTCCGCCAATACTCACCTCTACATTTGATCAACTACCCACCGTCTTTGTAAATAAAGTCTTGCTGGGAATTGAGTCTATGCTGAGTCTCCCTTTGTGTCCACGTCTTGCTCGAACCTCAGGTTTGTGACAGTTTGATATTTGAAGGCATGCAGTGACGTGACAAAAATAGTAGAAAGTAGAAAGTACAGATATTTGTTAAAAAATGTAGGGAGTAAAAAGATAGCTCAAACAGTTTTGAATGAGAAAAACTAAATACTCAATTAAAATACAGATACCTATAAATTCCACTTAAGTACAGTAATGAAGTATTTGTACGAGGTACAGCTGTTTTAGTACTTTTCTCTCTACTCTCTGTTGACAGGTTGAGGGTGAGGGGAGGAAAATCATCATTATCCTTTATTTATATAGCACTTTAAAAACACACCTGGTAGACAAATACAAATATAAATATAGTAATAAAATAGCAAAAACCAGACATAGGAAAAAAGGAAAGTTTTAAGCCTAATCTTAAAAGTAGAGAGGGTGTCTGTCTCTTGAATCCAAACTGGGAGACAGGCCCTAAACCTCTGACTCCTATTCTACTTTTTAAATACCCTGGGAACCACAAGTAAGCACACAGTCTGAGAGCGATGTGCTCAGTTGGGACAATATGATATAATGATGTCTTTAACCCTCTCAAGGCAGGCGTTGCAGATTTGCAACAAGTAAAAGCTAACAACCTGATTACACCACATACATATTTTATGAGTTTTTTTTACTCAGAAGTACCACTGCAGGTATTCTTTGGTGCATTAGCAACAAAAACTTAATTTGAGCCTGAGAGGGTTAAGATAAAATGGGGCCTGATTATTCAATATCTTGTGTGATAAGGGAATGATTTTAAATTCAATTCAGAATTTAGCAGAGAGTCAATGAAGGGACGCAAATATGGGTTAATATGATCTCTATTTCTAGTCCTTATCAGTGCTCTCACTGCAGCATTTTGAATCACTTCTCCAGAGCAATTAATTAGCACCTGTCTATTGCCACTTACCAAGCTAAATTAGTTGCACAGTATACTACTAATGATGTCAACGTACAGACAGATTACTTTAAGCTCAGCTAGAAAAAAAAATGCAACTATTTTCTATAATGTTTGGTAATAATGATAGTAATTTGAGTCCTATAACACTCTTTGATTAGCTGGAGCTGTGCCAGTTCACATTTGTTGCAGATCTTATTTTCAAACATGTTAAAACAGCATTTGTAATAGTTTGTTAACTGAACTCTGCTCCTTTAAATGTTTTCATGTAACACACTCAATATATTATACAAGCTGTCATTAATATTAGCCTTCATCTCACTCAGCTGCTTGCTTTTAGCCTTCTCTCATTCTGCCTCTGCCTCTGCAATCCCCACTCGCTCACAAGTTCTCATGCTGCCTGTGGGGTGACACAGCGGCAGTCTGCACTGGAGAGGTGTCCGTTTTGAAACTGAAAACTGACTGTCTGATTTTTTAACACTGAGGGCCCTGAAACACAGTAAGTGTGCAGCTTAGGCTGTTCAGCAGAGAGCAAAATACACAGGACACATAAAATAATAAATGTTATTATAATAATAGCAATAATAATAATCTGTTTCAGTGGGACACATACAAAACAAATGCACGTAGTCAACATGCTACCAATCAGGTGACAATTAGTTGGTCATACTGGCTAAACCATGTCCCTGATCACCAGCTCTGCAAGTTAGCACAACACAACTAATTAGCTTCTGGGTGGTTGTTTTTCTTTTATAATATGACTTTTTTAGACTCTTTGGTAAACTTTTGTCTACTCTAGCTGTCAAAGGGCAAGAGGTGGGGTCCACCCTGGACAGATCAAATCTGTCGTGTCTTTTCATATATGGAACATGTAAAATGTGATTGTAATTTCATGAAGCCTTAAATGTCACATAGGGTGTGGTATATCGCAAAAACATTCCTCCACAGGTGGGAGGCAAATCAGTTAAAACTGGAAAGGGCCGGATGTGCTATTAGACCCGAGGGCCCCCTGTGACATTTTGGTTACATATTTTAATTGTGTTGAAACGATATTGAAATATTGTGAAATATTTTGCAAGCAGACACACCAGCATAAAATGTAAACATGAGCACACACACACACATGCATATACACACAGAAACACACATTGCAAGAGGGGAGGGGAAAAAAGGCTAGCATCCAGGCAGCTTGCCGAAGGGCAGCCTGCCAAAAGAGTGGGAGAGAGAGAGAGAGAGAGAGGAAGACAGACAGAGACAGACAAAGAGAGAGAGAGAGAGAGAAGGCGGGAGAGAGGAGAAGCAGGAAGGTCCTTACATAGCCTACAGGAAGAGCTGTGTCAGGGCAGGAAACTCCATGTTTGGGCACGGTGGTTTCCTGGCTAGCTAGAAGACTGACATTTCCTCTACTAGTTGGCTTCTGCAGAGTGGATCACATGAAGGCTTGAAGGAGGCTGCAGGGGTGGTGGTGGTGGGCCTCCAGTTGGGAAGGGCTGGGCCCGATCTCTGGTTTCAACTCCAGTGCTCCCTCCCTCCCTTTCTCTTTCTGTGCTTCGCTCCCTGTTAAGACTACAGCTCGCAGCTTATTGCTTTAACAGACACTTCACAGGTCAGCATACATTCTTTGCACCAATTACAGTTTAAGTGACTGCAGGAATGCAGCCAGGAATTTTGCATGACATTTTGGTGCTATGTTAGCATAGCCATGCGTCTACTTAATAACCCATAGGAGTTAATGACAGCATGATCAACATGTGGATAGCATCTGCATATACCTCTACAGCATGCAAACCATGGATCCACTTAGCTCTGGGGTGTCTATCTGTTTTGTATTTCCAGAATTACTGGATGAATACTCATGAAATTTGACGCAGATATTTGTGTTTCCCAGAAAAATAAATTCTTGGCTTTTCTACTACCACAATAATTAAATCATTTCTTAATTTGTCCATTTTAGGTTAAGAAAAATAGGCACCCTGACAACTTATTATGTTCCTGCCAGTCTTGGATGTAAAATAATTCACACTGGCCTACAATAAACCTAAAAGGGTATATGACAGCGATCACCCAGCTAGAATTTTTGTAGCGTTCTATTAGCTTCATTAGTAGACTCCATGCTGATGTTAGCTCAAAGCACAACTGTACCAGAAAATCAGCGCCTCTGTGCAATGCTAAAAGTTATTTCTGACTCCCGAGTTCAAAGAAAATGCACACACAAGCGCTTTTACTTTAAACTCTGGCATTCAAGTGTGTGCTGTTTCCGTTTAATTTTCAGCAAACAGACTTGCACACACAGAAAGACATCTCCGTGTTGTATTTAAACTCTTCTCAGTCTGACTTTAATGATTCCGGTGTTTTCTCTCCTCCTTGCTTTCCCGTTTCAGAAGACGTGGAAATGGAATAGATGGGTAGAAATCGGAGCAAATACTCAAACCCAGATACTTTCAGTCAGTGGCTGAAACCACGTCGAGGGCTCATGCTTCACTGCTTATCGATCGAACATCTGTGCATTTGTCTCAACAATAAGCTTCGACTGCACCCAGACAGACAGACAAATATACAGACAGATGTTTCCTGGTAAACAGCTAGTGCTCCAATCAGACATAAATCTGCAAAAGCGACAAGTTTAAGTCGTGCACCTGCCCTCTCGCTCGCTCACACATGCTGAGGAAAAGCAGCAGACTGAGGAAAAGGAATTAAAGGGGAGAAAGAGGATGGACCGTAGACGAGCAGGGTGTGGAAATATAATCTGAGACACAAAAACTCACAAATAAACAATAAACACATCCTGTCACGTCTCCCTGGGAGATTACGTTATAACTCGCTGCAGAGAAGCAGAATAGTGTAGTTCTGCTGCTTCATACCAACGCATGGATGGAGTGGTGATGTTGGTGTTTGTGGCGACAGAGGACAATTTATGTGTGCTTGTGCGATTATGTGAGAAAACACTTCAGAGGGAGAACAAACGATTGTTGGTTGTTGATTTATGAATGTTAAAGGTAAAAGTCTAATGTTGTGCTTTTACCTTTAACATCCCCATAATGTTGGAGGAAATGAATGAAAGATGGGACAAAGTGTGTTTGGGCACGGCAAAGCGGAAGAATAGCCTTTCATTTAACGACAATTTCTCCTCATTTTTTACTGCCTTGGAATAACAGAGAGACCCTCGTTCTCATCTTTACAGCAGCTTTTAGCCCGCTGGTCTGGATAGAATAACAGAAAAGAGCTGGGGTCATTACTCACAATGGAGGACTCTATTAAGCAGCAGTGTACAGAGCTAAATGCACACACATGCAAGCACACACGCTTGCACCCTGAGGTGCAGAGACAGCACAGCGGACCGTGTGTGTGTGTATGTGTGTGTGCGCGCGCATGTGCACGTCGACGGGTCAAATGTGTGGCCCTCTTTGTATAAATTACACTTAACTGCAGGGATATTTCCGAGCTGTAAAAAAACATACACACACGGGCTATGCGCACTCTTTGTAATCTAGCACCATTATTGGCGGCTTCACGTACATTAGAGGATGAAAATGATGGAAGGCAAGAGGAGATAGGGCTGCTGAGGGGTAATTTCACCGAGGGGGCATCCGAGGTATTTATAGCCAAACGATTGAAGCGTTGAAAGCATACTGAGTTTATGATCTGATCACAGATGTATCCTAATGGAAACATGATAGCCAGGGAACAGTAATGTACAGCTTACCCTAGGCTTAATGTTTTGAGTCGACTGTATAGAAAACTTTACTTTTCTATCACCTTGTCAAAACATTTGAGCACCCAGCCAAAAATTTCCCAGGTTAAAGTTGGGTTATAGCTGTGGTCAAGGCAGTAATAACCTGTCAACTGTTTCACATTAGGAAGCGTAAAAGCCTACATACACACTTGACAGAGCTGACAGATGCTGACATGCCACTGCATGCAGTCACAGGCCCTAAATGAGGACCTAACGGTGCTGATGTGACAGAGATGTGGCTGTGCTCGGCACGCCACACACTGCTTACTTTTAACTAGCTGGAGGCAGATGAGGACAGGCACAGAGAGGAAGCAGAGGAAGAGATTATTAGATTTGTATTTAAATAAATCAGCAGATAATTCGATTAGATTAGATTAAAGGAAGAGTACATTTTGGGAAAATGCTCTTTATGACACCACGCTTCCCGGGTGTCTGTAAGGTAAATATGAACAGAACTTCCCCCTGCTTTTCTGCTATGTTAAGTTCACAGGCTATTGGCTTCATATTTACCTGTAGCCATAAAAGTGTTATTAGTTTTCTAATTAAACTTTCAGCAAAGGCAGCAATCCATTCTTTTAAACAGACCCTTGACATTTCCGGTCCTCAGAGTTTCCGATGAGAGCATCAGGTATAAAACGAGCGAGCTCATGACTTCATATGAGCATTTACATATGTGCGTGTGTTTGTGTTCATGTGCGTGTGCTGTTGGACAACAGAAGCTCCCAGCAGGTATCCCACACTCCTGCTCCCCAGACGCAGCACGCTGATGACATCAGCTGGTGTGAAAGTAGCCATTAGTTCCACCTCATCACTGAGGGACAAATATAGCAGCGCAAGGCTTTCATCAGACATGGAGGACAGCTGTAGTGAGGGGGCGGGAAAGAAAAACCTGGCCAGATGATGATATACATTCCCCGTATCCCTCCTCCACCCCAGTTCTCACTTCTCCCTCTCCCCCGCGATCATGCTGTCACCCCTGAGACTCATAACACCTAAAAGGCTCCTGCATATAGGCACACATGGCAAAAACACTTAGGTATGCACTCCCACACGCACACACAACTTACATGCAGTCACACACATAAACCTGTTTGCCTAAAATTACATTCATTTGAAACACGAATATCCTGTTTTGTGTACGTTATAATGCCCCCGCTTTCAAATGAGGTTTAGCAGCAGGCAGATGACAAGGGGTGCTTTTGTAATACCTGGCGCTGCATTATGAAAGCACAGCAGGCGCAGCGCACCGAACTATTGTTAATGTTAGTCAAAACTATAAAACACCGGGATAAATTATGTCTCTTTCTACTGCTGGTAGTCCTGATGCTCTTATCTTTGGTCCTGAACTAGTAATGCAGGTTTTCTTTCCTGTATTAGCAATGCAGTTTTGGGGCTTTTTTTGTAGTTTTGTAGGCCTTCACTTCAGTCATTATTGACTCGATCCACAGGTATTACCTAACAAGTAGGTTACGGATCATTTTTGGCAGTGGGGTAAGATTAAGTTATAGTCAGTGCTGATGTTCTATGGAAAAGCAGCGCACTTACCGGTGTGTGTGTGTGTGTGTGTGTGTATGCAAGTGAGCGAGTGTGTGCACTGTATCTCAGAGCAGGTGGCTGCGGTGCTGGAACAAACACCTGGCCTCCGCCTTTTGAGTGACAGGTGGTGAAGTCACTGCAGGGCACATCTGGAGGGTGAAGCGAGATTTTCTGTTCAGCCTCTGTCTCTTTCAGCTTTTGATGCATCACGGTGAAGCAAAGGTCGCTCTGATCTGACCCACGGAGCACAGTAGTTGATTTTGTGCCTGTTTTATGGTTCTATTTCCAGTCTATAATAGCTGCAGCAGAAAGCCAAACTATGTAATGCAAATTTGTCTTGAGTTATATTCAGTCCTGAAACCTGCAGACACACAATCACATAATCAGAATATTGTAGCGCGCACCTATAATCTGGGCTGCTGTGAAAACTGAATGGCGCTGAAATATAACTCTGTTGCTTCATTTGAAATGGGGAGAATCTCAATAATAATTTACACTCCTCACCAATCTAAACATTTATATGAGTCTTTTTGTTTAAATGATTGTTGTTTAGGAACTGAGGTCTTGCACGGTGCTGTCAGAAGCCTCTAAAGTGCACTTGGAAGCCATCCGCCGCACAACACGCGTCCCCTTTTGATAAAAAGAGAAAACTCTGAGAGGCATGACTGCATTTATTTACCCAGCCTCGCAGACCCTGCTCAGGGATTGCATATGATGTTCCGACTAACACACAGAAAATAAAATAACTCAAGCCCACTTACTAGCCTTGACACATAAAGACTTATGAGGGCCTGTTTGCATTTCAGAGCCACCCAGGTGCCTTTTGTAAAGCTGTAGTGTTGTTGATGCTGAGTTGAAGAGGTGTCATATTTGGAGGTACTTAAGCATGCACTGTTTTGTTGTCTGTTCAAAGCCATGTACTTCAAACAAGCATGGCTTATTAAGTAGAGCTAAAGTTGCCAGGACACCTGTAGATTATTGTGGAAGTGATACGTCAAAAATCTCTTTTGTGTGCCGCAAATAATTTCAAAGATGCTTGTAAGCTACGCTGCTCTTATATCTCGTGTGTTTGAACAGGTACACTGCAAACACACACATCCACACATCTTAACCTAGAAACCGTGAACAGATTTGTGTTATTCTGACAATCTATTATGCGCTTGTGTGTCTTTAGATTCACAGAGAGGATCTGTTGTTTCAGGTTTACTGGAGTCTTTTTCCCCCCCTTATTTGCAACCCGAGAAGACATCTGAATACAGAACGACTGCATTTTTGTCCAGGTGTGTCATAACTTATGGAGTTTTTGACTCAACTCCTTTTCAGCCTGTGCACATTTCCTGAATACCATATCTGTAGAAGTGTTGCAATCTATGTGAAATGTACATGTGAGGAGGTTCGAAATCAAGCAGTTTCAATATAACCTACTTCTCCCCCCAAAAAGACACAACAGGTATCGAGTGCAAGAGGCAGAACAGGAGAAAGCACCTGACGACGACTCTGCATTCCCTTTTGGCAAGATTTAAAAAAAAAAAGCCATCCCAGTGAGGCAGAGTGAGGCTCTGAACATGAGATCAATGGAGCATATTTAAAAGACATTAGAGAGCAGTCCTCCTGTCACATTCCTATGATAAAGTACAGGAATCTGGCCCCGAAGCATACAGTACCATGTATCTATAAAAGCGATCCTCCAGTGTCATTCCTCATGTGCTTAATCTCCAAGTGGAGATAAAAGATGGAGGATGGCCAGCAGGGTCTATGGGTCTGGGTCATCCTACCCGGCACTGGGATCCCCCCAGCGGGCCGGCAGATGTCAAGGGGTGAAGGTAGAGGAGAACGGATAGCTGCCGGCCCTGGAGCCCCTCATTCACTTTCTAACTTGCTCACATTAAAGAGAGCTCTAATCACTGCAGGGACTTGGCCAATGATGTGCGTATCAAAAGGCATATTTCAAAAAGGCATCTTAAAAGGCCCGAGGGCGAAGAGGCAATAAGAGCACATTTGTATGTGGATGAAAGGGAAAAGTGTAGACAGACCTTGCATCAGAATACAGCGGGGGGAGATCATTAGCATCTCCAGCAAAATATGCACTAGCAGAGAGGGAGAGAGAGGCAACAAGGTGGCAGTGGGACGGGGTTGTAGGGCTGAGGGAGAAGGGATGGTTCTCTTCGCCATTCGTTCTTTTTTGTTTTACACAGTTCCCGAAAAGAATAAGAGAACAAATACATTTTTGAACAAAGGCAGGGCTCTTGAAATGGAAGCCCGCTGGGGGTGTGAGGTGGCTCCATTGTGAGTTACAACAGAGTGAAGCCACAACGCATCTGCACTCCCAAATCCTCTTACACTCCTCTCTCACCTCCCTAAAGAGAACAGGCCCAGTGCGTGAGCTTTGATATGCGACGAAGAGCCTTGAATCAAAGGATGTGATGGGGTACACAATTCCCTAATACATTGAGCAATATTGGCCCGTTTCTCTTTCTAGCATTTTGGTTTTGGACTCTGACAGAGTCGCGGCACAGCCTCCCCCGTCTGACCAAAACTGGTTGAAATTGAAATACTGTCTCCTAACACGAGAAAGGACTGAGAGAAAAGCTCCGTGTGTGGTTTTCACATTGAGTGAAGGACTTTCCTAAAAGCAGGGTAATATGAGAAAGTTGTGATGCAAAAGCTGCTGAATGGCTTTTTTTTCTTGCAGCCAAGAACCAAAATAATTCTGTAAACAATGACAGGAAATGACAGATTCTGGGATTTTAAGCCACACAAGGAGTTTCAAGATCTGCCTAAAAAAAGGCTAGATATGGCTCTGAGTGAGGAACATCATAATTTAAACATCAAGGTGTCTTAACTCAGCACAGAGACCAACCACAATGCTGATTTGTGTTTGTGTGATTTTCTACTGCACTTTCAAATATTTATGAAAGTGTAGCAGCGGTGAAGACAATATCCAAGAAAATGGACCATTGTAACTTTATAATGCATTTTTTTTCTCCTTTAATTTTACACATAATTCAGCTTACACACACACACAAACACACACACATAGTGTCAGCAGAAGTGAGGGTGGTGGACGCCGAGCTTTAAAAAGACAGTAGAATAGAACAAAAGCTTGTAACTTGGCATAGTTTGCACACTTGTACATGAGCAGCATGCAGACGTACAGCGTGAAGTAACTACAGTAGTTTGAGTCGTTAAAAGATGTCTATATTGCACAGAGATGCCTGCGTACTGTTCACGCACAAATACCCACACACCGATATACAGACACGCTCATCAGACCAAATTAGGAAATTTGGTATCAGGAGACCAATTATCTTAATTATTTTCCCTTTCCCTCCATTATTCTCCTCTACTTGTTTTCCTGCTTTCTATTTTAGCTGTGTTTGCATTTGTGAGTATTTTGGTTAGTGCATTTCACAACACAAAATTACTCCAAAGCTCTGCGAGAGGAGGGATTGTGTGTGCGTGTGAGTGTGTGTGTCTACATAGGCTAAAAAATCCGGGCTGTTTTATTTCCATACTCAAACATGTAGCAAGAGTTCCTTGCCTAGGGAACAGTGGCAGATGAGTAATGATGGTGCGAGTAAGCTGTTATTATATTCTGCTTGAAAACCCAAAGAAACAGCATTTAAACCTTCAGGGCCATTCTGTTCAGCTGCTGCCATGCAACAGTTCAGACTAACCTACACAGATATTGCCCAATTGTGTGTTACAGCTCATTCACTACGAGGTGACAGCATCTCGCCAACCACGGAAAGGAAGGTAATTATATTGTGATGGATTTCACCTGCACCCCATGAAAATAACCCCGTGCATGTCTAAGCACAGCTGGTTTCAGACATCCCTACCTAAAACTCATTTCGCCATCATTGTACAGACGGGAATATTTCTTCTTATTTTTTGGTCTTTTGCTAAAAGATCAAATTGCTTGGAAATGGAAATTTAGATAAGCTGGGTATCTTCAAGAGCAAGTGGGATCTAGATAAGAATTCCTCATCTTCAGTGTTTACAGGCATGGGAGTCATGGGTTAGCGTTATCATTAATAAGAGGGTTTGAAATGGAGACTTTCCACAAGATCATGCCTTGCAGATTTGCCCTTAAATTAAAGGGCAACTTTCTGTGATGTAAAGCTATGCTGTAAATCCACTGATAATCTGCCGGCAATTAACAAGTAAGCTGATGAAATGTATACCATTTAAGCACGAGCATCATGCATGGCAAAATCAAGAGTGGAGATTTGATGCAACGAAGGTGGCCTGAAGAACCAGTGAAAATGTTCAAAAATGCACATGAAAACAAATATACATATATATTCAGATTTTTATTTATATTTCATTTCTGGAAGGATATCTTGTACACCAAATATCCCGTTGGCAGTTAAGCGCATTCAATGTGTTTAGAAGCCAGAAACAGTCACTTGTTTTAACAAACACAATTACAAAATAAAGATAAACCACAAAATAATGAACTGCATGTATATAACATACAAAAGAATCCCATGCCTACTCAGTAGGTAACTTCAACATTCCAGCTCTTGAAGATGTAGATATTTACATTTCAGTTTTACAAAAATAGACTTTATAATTTTTATCCTTTTTTGCTTACATTCTGATAAAATGAAGCGGTGCCCTCGGAGCTCGTCCCTTCACTCCCTCTGTGTACATTCTGTAACAAAAATAGTCCCTCAACCCTTAAGGCGAGATGCTGTGCATCGTCTCTCGCGCTCAGCCATGTCACACAATCAACAAGGCTTCACAAAAGGCACCAAATAACAGGAGCGTTTAAGTTTTTTTCTAAAAAAAAAAAAGAAAATGTTTTTTTTTTCTTTTCTCTGTTTTTCCATATAACTGAGCGATATGTCACATGTGAGAAAGAGAGAAAGAGATAGTACCAGTGGATGATATTTACAAACAGAAACGAACATCACTCTTACTCATGCTTGAATACTTAAGTGCGGTTTTTTTTTTCTTCAAACAATGTCGAAACGTATCACAGCATCATCACTACATAATAGAGAAAGTATGTAGAAAATATGGCCCTGCTCACTTCAAATAATACAATGCAAATATGCAAACAACTGTTCACATCAGTGGTACCAAAGAATGATAAAAACGAAACGTGGCACATGTACAATATACATATATGATAGCTTATGTATATCATTCATTGTCTTTAGTACTGTATGACCGCCTGCAAGGACGAACATGCCTCTGTACTTCAACTGCAGGCGATCTGTTTGTCTCATGGTTATTGTGTACCTATAACAGAGACTTGCCAGTTTCTCTGTCTCCAGAGTCCCATATGCACTTGAAGTGCTGCATTTGTTTTAGAGACAGAAAAAAAAATCCCTTTTCATCTTCTATTGTCTTTGCCCGGTCCTTGACATGTGTCTTTTTCTCTCTTTCAGGTAAATCTCAAGATTCACCTAACACTGCACAGGGAGCAGAAAAGTGCTTTTTGGAGGGGGAAAAACAAAGTCCTTTTGATGCTGATTTCTTTCCCCTCAAAAAACCTTAAGGAAAGAGAGGTACGGAGAGACTAAAAAAAGTTCTTGTCTTTGCTCGTTCTTAGCAGATCTCGATTGTCCTTGGGGAAAGGGTGGTCTGCATGTCTGGGAGCGGAGTGGGGACAGGGGAGCTGTAGATGTTGGATGCCACTGACGAGGGGAAGGAGGAGGCCACCTGGGATTGAAAGGTGCTTGACATGGACACCGATGGGTAGGTGGTGGCGATGGATGGAGATGGGTAGGAAGTGTGGACGGGAGAGGAGTAGCAGGAGGTGACTGGAGAGGGGTAAGAAGACACTGGAGAAGGATAGGAAGTGATGGAAGAGGGGTAGCTGGAGGGAGGTGAGGCTGCTGAGACCGGGGTTGCTGTTGCGACCACTGCCCCCACCTTCTCTGCTTTCTTGTCCTTCTGCCGTAGGTGGATCTTTGTGTGTCTTTTCCTCTCGTCGCTGCGGGCAAATTTGCGTCCGCAAATCTCGCAGGCAAAAGGCTTCTCGCCGGTGTGAGTACGGATGTGCGTTGTCAAGTGGTCACTGCGGCTGAAGTTACGCATGCAGATGCGGCACTGGAAGGGTTTCTGACCTGTGTGGATGCGGATGTGACGCGTCAGCTCATCAGACCGTGAAAAGCGCCGATCGCAGGTCTCCACGGGGCAAGCGTACGGCCTTTCGTGGGGTGGTGTCTTGCTTGGCCGGGTGGGGTACTTGCGCATGCGGCTAGGCTTGATTAGCTGGGACTGGTAGACACTTTTTAAGTCCTGCGAACCAGTCTGGGTTGCAAAAGCCTTGATGGTAGAAAGAGGAGTCAGGGAGGGCTGGCTTGACTGATTCTGGAAGGGCTTCTGGTCAGGAGGGACCAGGCTGATCTCTCCCTGCTGCTGAGGGAAGAGGTAGTCAGGAATCATGGGCACAGGGAAGCTTGTGCTGCAGGTCTTGCTATTGGGATAAGCAGGGGGTGGGTACTGCACTGTTCCAGCTGAAGTGGGAAAAGCCTGGCCCTGGTCTGGGAAGATATCAGAGTTGGAGCTGGAGTAGGTTGGGGCAGCTGAGTAGATTGGGTTGGGTTCACTGTGGTGAATCGAAGAACTGAGGCTGGAGCTCTGGGATGAGGACGAGGAGGTAGAAGAAGACGAGGAAGAAGAGGAAGATGGGACTGAAGAGGAGGAGGATGAGATGGTCTGTGAGGCTGCGGAGGAAGAGCTAGAGCTGGGCGCAACATTGCCTATCAGCCCAGAGAACAGGCCCAAGATCGGCTCTGCCCAGAGGCTGTTGCTGCAGGTGGTGGCGGGCTCAAGGGTGAAGCTGCCTGTATAGGAGATGGGGGGCAGCCTTTGGGTTGGGTAGGTCTGCTCCACCACTGGCTTCTCACAGTTGAAGGGGATATCAGGTAACGTATCTGCAGGGAGCACAGAGAAAGCAGAGACATAAATCAAACTGTCAATATCCAGAGGGAGGGAGAGGGAAACCTGCCAGAGCAGTGGACAGTGTGTCACCCCTCTCTCCTGTCACAGATCAGACAGGTGCCCACACAGAGAAACACCCTCAAACTAAACTCTTTACCCCTCAACCCTAGAAGTGTGTCTATCTAAACAGCAACAGAAGCCGCATGCTTTCTAAACACATTGGCTCAAACTCTCTCAATCTTTCTTTTATTTTCCTACTTCCTGTCTTTCACAAGCTCGAGCACACACACACACACAAGCACAGCGTTCGGATTCCTAAAACCCATCACAGAGCCAGAGGCGATTGATCATCGAAACTGCAGTTCAGCCGTTTTTGGAAATGCAATTTGAATTGAGCTGTAGGAGTGTTGAGAAGCATGCGGTAGCAGAGCAGAGTCTGAGTCTTTAGAGACCTGACAAGGATATAGAGCTATCAATAAATTAGTGTTAGGTAAGGTGTTTTTATTTCTCTGTATTTAGTTTTAACAGAATTATAATATTAAACAATATTGTTCAGTGAGCTAAAGGGGAAGACTGCAAAACTACATGCAACAGACTTATAACTAAAAATCTTAAATGTCAACTTAAATCAAGCATGACTGTTTAATCCAGTGAAATAGCAATAAACAGCAAACATAAATAATATTTTTGTAAGTTGCATTGCTGTTTCTGTCAACTCTTTCTTGGTTCATTATAGCTCTACAGATGCGTTTAATTCGGTTTTAAATGCAGCATAAACAACCAGAAGCAATAGAAAAAAATCTCCAGATCTTACCTCCAGCGAGGTGGTCATACTGGTCTCCTGGCTCCCCGGAGCCAAAACCGGCACCTTCTGGTGCAGACGCAGAGAGGAATGGGGTCCCTGCAGAGCTGAGCATCATCACCTCCTCCAGCTTAGGGTAGCTATCCATGGGGGAGTGAGAGAACCTCAGGGGCTCGGAGTTCTGCAGGGCTGGGAGAATCATCTCAGTCTTGGCTGCAGCCATCCTCTGCTGGTGCTGAAGCTGCAGGGCTGAGACTGCGCTGATGGCTGGTGTTGAGTGCGTGGAGGCTGGGCGCACGTTAGCAGAGCGGTGCCTCGCAGGTGGAAGGAATCACTTAGCCCCGTTCAGGGAGCGCTGCACACTTCTTCTGATGCCGAGGAAGATGCAGCTTTTCTGTCTTTAGTCCGTGACTCTTGCTCTCCCGTGGTCCTGTCGTTGTCCGTGTTTCTCTTAGAGGTGAGTAAAGATCCACTTGTCTTTTCGGAAAAAATCAAACGTCTCCTTTATACTCATTCCCTAAGATTCATCAAAATTAATCTGTTGATTAATTTCGACTTTTTGTAATAAATTACTTCTCCAATTCAGGCTTTTTACCTTTTTGGATTGATGTTGTTTTGAGTTGACGTTTTACTTTTTAATGTGATTTTTCTGTCAGTGAGATCTATTTGTTTGTCTCTCTATCTCGGCTCTAACAGTTGCTCTTGTGGGCTCTCAGGGCTGTCTATGAGCCGAGAGGTTTCCCCGCTCCTTTTATATGTGCTTTGTGACGTAGATGTCCATATTTGGAGCATAGGAAGCCCATATTTAGGCACTGCAGTGGAGGACACATGACGCTGGCCTGGGGGGGGGGGGGAAACAGAGAGGAGAGACTTTATATTAAGCTCTAACAGTAAATTGTGAAGACAACGCCGCTCTTCCTCTCTCCCGAATCAATGTATCTTCATAGACAGCAGCATTATTCTTGCGCTCTCCCGGTCGTCCCATAGATTTGATTTGGATTTCCCATCTGTGCAGCAGGCAGCGCTGCTGCCGGAAAGCCCTGCTCCGCCGTGCCTTATAAGGTCGTGACTACATAAGGACCTATTCCGGTGGGTTTCCATTTCCCCTGTCCTTATTTGGAGCTTCCTTTGGCAAAGCCGATCGCTGTTTGGCAGCGAATGAGAGAATGGAGTGCAAATCATGTCCAACGCTCACAATAACTAATGTTAGCGACAGAATTACGGTCCTGTGTTTAAAAGCGCAGCTTAACTCGCGGTTCGCCTGTAACCACTCTGTGAAACAGAAGAACTGCGCTGCGTGGACCGAGTTAGTGTTTAAACAGACACACAGAGCAAGCCAAAAACACGACGAACGCTTTTTAAACACAATCCCAACAACTTGTACAACAATTTGGGTCCAAAACACGCAAAACCCAACTGCAACACCAGCTCACGCACAACTTTAACGCCCTTTTTTTCAACAACTACTGATACTTGTTGCATGGACGAGCGTTTCTCTAAAACCTCTGCTTAAGGACTTATTCCGGTGGGGTTATATATATATATATATATATATATATATATATATATATATATATATATATATATATATATATATATATATATGTATGTATGTATGTATGTATGTATGTGTGTGTGTGTGTGTGTGTGTGGACAATTCTCAAGCAGCGGTCTGAGAATTAGGAGGCTGCAAACTGCTGGATGGCAGCAAACTTCTCCTAAATTAACTTTCCATCTCTTTCGGCGGTGTCATTGATTAATGAGGACAGATAGGTGCGGCTGCTGACGAGGTACGGACCGATCTATCTAATTGAGGGGTGTCCCCTGCTCAATATTCAGGGAATCTCTCTGCCACTCAGCGGCTTAATGGGCCGCGTTAACAACATTGTGCACAGCTGCCAGGACGCCAGCGGGATACCGATGTTACCCCGGCTGCTCCAGTTTCGGCTAGGGCTCCTACACTCCTCGGTGGAAGCTGACGGGAAATCGATGTGTTTCCCTTGCTGCTGACTGGATCTATATGTGAGCAACCTTATTGGGAAATATCGTGGGCAGGAAACTTTGAGGTGGTCCAAGAGAAGGAGAGGGAGGGAGAGAAAAGATGCTGCCGATGAATATAATTTGATTTACATTCAGGGTTTAGTGAATAAAAGGCATTTGAACTAAGTTTAAACTGCCCCATCCAGATGCCGCTGTCACAAGCATGCTATCACAATCGGACTGATTGAAAAAACTGACATAGATCGATGGATCGATTGATGTGGTAACAAAACAATCATTCAGGTACCCACAACTGGCGTTTGGTCTTTGCTGGATTGCATCCCCTTGCAGGCATTTTCCATTCAGCCTCTGGCAAATGTCTCTGTTTACCCCTATTAGAGTGATAGCAAAATTCTGTCATATATTATGAATGATCTGGAGCAGAGGCTCCTTTACAAAATCCAAATATGCCTGGAGTAGATGTCGCTGCTGGAGAATGTGTAATTCTGTTTATTCATCCGGATACTGGACATATAAATCTAATACATTTTGAAGGTATGTGGCAATGCGTAGAAAAAAATGCTAGCCTGTCACCGTGCACACACACAGTTAACGTTTGGATTTACATTCTGCTTTTCAGCTACAAGAATTCTCCTCCTCCATGGGCCTGTTACTTTGACGATAAAAGACCAGGAGACAGCCTACAATGATGGTGAGTTACACAAAATGATTTTAAATGTGGCAAGGTGATGATACCAAATCTAAACTCCTGTCTGCATCCACCACCGCTGTCATGCATCAGCTACCAAGGTCGATAAATTTGTGGAAAAGCAAAGAAGAAAAGAGCAGAGAGCAGCAGATGAGAGAACTCATCATCTGATGACAATGTAATAAAATCAGGTTAGGGAAAACTCTCAGAAAAGTAATAAAGTAATAAAGATGATAAACAGTTCACAGTGGTTGTTTGGGCCTCTCTTCACTCTGATGCATGGAGGGGGTGGAAGCCAGATGCTGTAAGGGCAGGAGAAGGAGAATTAGTCTACGTGTGTAGATGCTCAGGATCTGTGTGTACTTTTGCATATTTGTGTATGTAGGTCAGCGGTTTCTTCTCATCGGTAAGTTCAAAATAACTGCCCACACAAACCAGGCAGAGGAGTCCTCACCCGATCAAACTCCGGTGACCTATGAGGAAAAAAAAAGATAACTAACATTACACGCAACAGTCATGCCCCTGTTCTCTCTCTCTCTCTCTCTCTCACTCACTCACTCACTCACTCACTCACACACACACACACACACACACACACACACACACACACACACACACACACACACACAAGCATATCCTGCACGAGCATTGGTTAATATTTAACCATGTCCTGATTTGAAAGGAAAACACGAGGAAGTAGGTAGATGTGCCAAAAAACAATAGAAAGAGCATCCATGAAGAGGAGTTGGAACAATAGAATGACAGGGAGGTGAGCGCAATAAGTAAATATGTGAAATTGAAAGAATCCCAGGCAGGTGGAGAAAAAGAGATGAAGAAGGTGGGTAGGAGGATAGAAAAATAGAAAATGAAAGAAAATCCTCTCACCCACGGTATCTATGTGGGAGCAAATATCAAGCTTTGTGTTGGCATTTTTCAGAACCCAGTGCCAGGCAGTCAGTCAGGTAGACAGGGCAGCCAGGGAGGCAGGCACTCCCACTCCTCCGTCACATCGCCTCACCTCCTGGGCTGCCCACACCGAGCCGTGGTGCAATCCCTCCCCATTAGCATACAGGTGTGCTCCCCTGATGGGCGGACCAGGATTAGAAGGTGGGTGATGACAGCTACTGAAGCCTGGATGTTACACAATCTGGCAGAGGAGACACGAGGGTGGGAGGGGTAGTGTAATGACACAGAGAAGAAAAAAAGCGGGTCCTGGTTATTTTGGAGCACAGGATCATAGTTTCATAGTTTTATTCGAGCATGTGGGAAAGTGTGTGTGTGTGTGAAGGGGGGCAATTTTTTATTATGATAAAAATTAGATGTGGCCTGGATGTGTTATATACACAGCCAGAGTTGATAATTAAATGGGAGAAGAGTGGAGGCCTGATCGTCTCGGGCAGAGTGACAGGCTGAATATTAGCCCATAGTCACACAGTGATGGGGAGAGAAGCTGAGAACATGATAGGAGGCTATTTGATAAATGTCATTTTTCTCTCAAAGTTTTTTTAAAGTGACATCAACAAGAGTATGCCTCCCTGACCTTTTTTTTTTTAAACATGTAGAGAGAATTTGGACTAATTGACACGCGTGACAAGCCAAATGGATCTAATGGGATTCTGGAAACTGCCTTTTGCCTTTTGGGGAAGACATCCAGCAACGTGTGTCTGTTTAAATACTTGACACCGTCACTCTGTGCTCCAGTCATCATAAACCTTGGCTCGCTTACTGAAATCTAACACAGCCCATGACAATACAATGCAGAAGATTACAGCACACCACCTGTTGCTACTCTGAAACAGTTATGCCCCCCCTTTTGAGAGGATTTCAGGAATGCCAGTGTGGAAGGCAGGCTCTGTGTTTAGCGGCGAGACTTTAAGATCACAAGTTTTCTTTTACTATGGGAGCTGACCTACTAAAGCTTTAGGCCCCAGTGATGTTTGAAAAACAATCTGCTCGCTCTCTCAGTCAGTGCAAGCATCCCTCCTTGTCATATTACCCCGCAGGCTGTGGAGCAGGAATGGCTGTGGTGTATCACGGAGAAAGAGAGCTGCGGCATCCAATAGCTGCTCCATCTTCATATCCGTCTGCTGCTGCCTCGTGAAGGTGGAAGGTGACAGAGAAACAATTACCAAAAACATCACACAGACACCCCCCCTCCCAACCCTGCCATGTGCCCCAGAGGTTGTGTGTGACTCACAGAGGACCCAGCTTGTTTGTTTGATGCTTATGACAAAAGAGCTGACCCCTGACCTTTCAGCTCCGGATGAGTCACCGGCAGCACACTGAAAGTCGGGGCTTCCCCACACTGTGCAGCATTCACAGCAACGGGTAACATTTAAAGGTTGCTACAAAACGCTTTCTTGTGCCATAATCCGTGGGTGACCCCAGCATGCTGACAGGACCGATGGATACAAAAAAACAGGTCAGCTCAGTATTCATCATCCACAGCGAAGAGGTTCTGTTTGATGAAACATTATAGACTCGAGAAGCTTGTGTACATTAGTTTTTCTGATCAAAATAATAATAATTAGTGACTTCTGATTCGACTGCTTGGAAAAAAATTTATTCAAAGTCATATTGAATTGACAAAAGGCACCTGTTGTGCTGTTATTGACTGTTGTGAGATCTGATCCAAATAACCTTACCACAAACTGTACCTGAGATAACAACTGAAGGTAGTTGCTGAGGTTAGCATCTAGACTGCAAATACTTTTTCCTTTCCAGTGTTGGAAATTAAGTAAATACATATGATTTCAAAGTTAAGTTTTTTGTATAAACAGTGCACTTTTTACCATGCACTCTATTTTTTTTTAAAAATGGCAAAACCTTTATTCATTTTTGCTCATTAATACGTTTAAAATACACCCATCCTCTTCAGTCACTTTATGCCATGCAGTTTGCAGAGAAAGAAACCAGGCAGAAACCAAATTTATTTCAAGTTTACATCACACACACTGGGTTAAAACTCCTCATTCTGGCTGATTAACTGAGCTGGCTGGAAGTGCTGCTCACAGTGCTGACGTCTTCACATGGGCAGAGAGACAGACAGGAAGAGACGGGGAGTGAGGGAGGCAGAAAGATGTGGCCTCAGCGTCCAGACTGAAAAGCAACTGATTTGTTTTCTTTAGTGAAGATGTTTGGGCGTGACTCGTGGCACACGTACTCACAGCAGACAGAAAACAGAGTTGTTTTCATTCCACTAAAAGTCTTCGGCTTTTTGTCAGGAGTCTAAACTTTGCTTTAGTCCGCAGTCTGACAGGGCTCTTCCCGGCCACATCTGTTTCTGTGGAGGAGACGCTTTATGCAGTGTGGGTTTAATATTGCATCAGACGGCCACACCGTCATCCCGCTCACTTCTTGGACCTTCACATTTATTGAGAAAATGGCAAAAAAGGGGAGACGGTTTGGTTTTTATCTTCTCCTTTCCGGAACCAAGAGCTAAAAACACATTGCCTGAGCTACTGAAAATTTGGTAAACTTACCCTGAAATCACACCCGTCTCTCAAAGGATGACCTCTCTAAACCCATTGTCATGCAAACAGTTAAAGCACACACACACACACAAACCTTTAAGTTATTCTCCAGAGTTTATTTGAGTTTTTGAGTCAGATCAGAAGTTGCCAAGACAAATAGTCTCCTTGAGTCCGATGGCCAAAGCTGTTTCCAATAACTTGCTGTGAAGTGAAAATGACAGTCTGAGAGAGAAAGAGAGAGAGTGAGGGAGACGCAGACACATCCGCTCAGGTGAGAGTTATTTGTTTTTTGTGTCGGAGCAGAAGTGAAGTGAATGAGTGGAGAGGGTGAGAGGCAGGGAGATAAATGAGTGAAGAGAGATACAGGAGCAGAGGAAGTGATGGAAAAGAAGAGCCAGAAAGCAACAGAGAGTGAAAGCGACTGTTAGTGGGTTGTTGACAGGTGAGCCTGAGGGCAGGCATGACGGGCTGATTCAGGTAAAGCCCCTCTCCCTCCCCCTTCCCACCTTAACCCCAGCCCTCCCTCCCCCCTCCCATCTATCCCCAGCTGGAGACTGCCGATGTGGGATAGCCTACAGGGCTGGGGAGACAGGTCTCCATCAGAAAGCCCCGCAACTCTTTGCAATCACACAATAATCATTTAACTCAGAGTGCCGTGTGTCAACAGGCATGACGGCTGACGAGGCAGACAGACAAGACGACAAACAACAATAACTGCAGCGGCCGTTGCAGAGAAAAACAAATGAGAAAATAGAAAGAGGGGCAAATGAATAAATGAATATCTGTCAGAAGCATTTGGCTTACGGGACAATGGTTTTTTCAGAAGTCTATGCTCGAGGGCCAAATGTCACTTTGGGTCACTTAGACTGAAGATTCAACAGCACATCTTGTAAACTCAAATCCCGCTGCAGCCGGAGAAGAACACATCTTATGTGATACGTAATTACCGGTAATCTAATTTACACTAATGCTTTAAATTATCCATTACAAATTAAGAGGGTCAGAGTTGTCTCCACTTCTCTTTATGAAAGGCCTTGAAAAAGACTGGCGGTGCGGGTTAATGGCGCAACTGGATTAAGGAGACTAGATTCATACATAATGCAAGCATTTACCTTAATGGGAGAAACGTGACTAGTGAGCCGTGTTTACATTAAAGGAGGGTGAGAGTTCAGCCGAGCTGAGGGAATATTTTTCTGCCTACGCTGGCGGCAGACAGTGTAATGAATTTTTATAAAGCGCACTGCAAATAAAACTAAAGACACACAAAGGAGATTGCATGTTGATGGTTGTCGGGCAATGCTGACAAGGAGAAATGGGTGAGGACGCTGTTGAAACTTGTAGCGGTGCACAGTCTGGAAAGAAAACATCCAGTAGCCTGACGCTGAACTCCAGATCTTAAAAACAAAACAAAACAAAAAACTTACCCACAACATCGTGGAACAATGGACTTCAATTGAACCTGGGCTTTCACGTGTATAAAGAGGAGCGATCAAACAGGAAGTGAAAAGTTTGAAATAGTTTTATTGCCACAAGAACTGCGACAAAGACAAACACGCTCCGTTATTTGTCCTGCAATCCGAACACACAAACGCACGTGGCACATCGAACGCAACCTCGTTTACACAGGCGTGATCGTGTCCAAGGGCCGACACGACTACATGTATCCACAAGTGTGTCGACAGCACACACCCAGCATATAGTCTGACATTCTCCTGGCCACAATACACCACACAATTAAAATAAATCTTGTACGAGGGCCACATGGTGCTGCCTTTCTTTCTTTTTTTTTCTAACAAGGGAACAACTCCATAGCAACACCAGAGAAATGTTTACTTATGAATATATTTGGATTTGCACTGTCGGAAACATAAACAGGCTTAGTGTCATAATTTAGTTAGGAACAGGAGTTGTCTTTGTATTGACTTAAAGAGTCAAAGAAAAGAAAATAACGTGAGCTGGAAAGTCATGAACTTCCATTTTTCTCGCAGTGGGATTGTGACAGTGTGTGTTCTCATTACGAGCACACCGACAGCCCTCCGTGGGTCTCACTCTCTGAGTTTCTCTCTCCCCCATCTATCTCTGCATTCCCAGACAGCTTTAGCAGTTCAAACCCTCGCACTGCGGCATTGTCACACACTACACTGGTTGCCATGGAGAAATAGTCCTCCTGGTCTCCAAGGTACCCGAGTCTATTGTCTTTGGCTTCTTTATTTAGATGAAAACATGATTTGTTGGAAGGGATCTACTTGTTTTTTCACTGCTTCTCTTTGCTGCTTTCCCTTTCTTCTTCTTCCTCCTCACGCGCATCAGTGTAACGTTGCATGATGTGCATTGTTTCATCCTTCTCCTTTCCAGGAGTTTGACTACGCGCATGTGTGCGTCAAGCTCGTCTGATGTTTTGTAGCAATTAATTTCAGTGTGTCTGCATGTCAGCGCCCCAGGAGGGGGGCTGTATAAAAGTTTTCCCCATTGCCACAGCTCTTGCCAGGGCTTATAATTGCCTTCTATTACCAGGGCTGGGTGTCACAGTGCCTGCCTGTCTGTCACCAAGAGACTCTCAACTAACGACAGATGATGAGGCAAAGGAGTTGGAGTTTTCTTACTGCCGCTCTTTTTGGCAGAAGAGATAATACAGGATATATATATATTAGGCCAGCGGTTCTCAAAGCAGGGGCCAGGGACTCTCAGAGGTCTGCAAAGCGATTTGGTGTAAATGATCAAATTGGGCTATGATGTTTTAAGTGCAGATAAACACACGTGGACCAATTTATAGCAACAACTTGAGCGTACTGCATCCATTATATTTAGCTCCACAAAAAACCTTATACAGCGGTGTCACATCATGTCATGCCATGAATGCAAATAGCTTTGGCAATGGCAATGAGAACTACAAAGGGCATTAAATATATGTTCGTAACTGGTTCTTCTTAGAGAGAAACTCACTCTTAGAAATCTGCAGACCACAAAACACAGAAGACAGAACCACTGGATTATGAAGTAAGCAAGAAAGTGTGATATGTGTATGCTCCTGGTTGTTGTGTTATGCAAATATATCACCCACAGTGATTTCTGAGATTTTGCTGCTGCAAAAGTTGATTTGGAAACACTTATGTAAAAGCCATGCAGTCAAAAACAACAAGCTTAAGTTTAAAGCAAAAAAAAGAAAGAAAGAAAAAAGAGTTAAGTGATTCTAATGTGGCTTTAAAAGCAGCTGTGAGAGCTTACAAACACTTACAATCAGCCAGCTTTAACCTTTGACCCTGTTTATTTGCATGTTTCCAGCTCCACTCGCAGCTGTCACCAAGCTGCTACTTCTGTGCTTGCTTGCAGTGCAGCTGAAAACCAAACAGGAAGTGACATCACATCCGTTGCTCCGTGAGTGGAGCAAGCGGCTGATGGGTGGAAAGAGGAAGTAGACTGTGTTTCGTTCTCATTCAGTGGCTGTGGCTCAGACGTCCCAGACTCTGTGGTCTTGTTTAAGGGCAGCCAGACAAATAAAAATATCTAATTTAAGTCACTTATCTGCTCAGTCACATAAAGTTTCCCTTTTACTCTCAGATGGCGGTCTTAAAACACCACATATAACATTTTTTATAAACATTCAAATCTCCTGAGAAAGACTTTCTTGAGCTGTGACTCACTCATTTCTGGTACTTGCTTTCTTGCATGTTTTATAAATTACTGACCTTAACTCAGTGTGTTTCCCTCGTCTAACTCAGCCATTCTGTTTTATCACAAACTCAATGAGCAATATTTGCTTTAACTATGAAGTTGACACTTTTAAACCAAAGTTTTTTCAGAAAGTGGAAGTAATTTGGATGGAAGTGTGTGTTTTCCTAATTCTCTTCTGAATCTACTGAATGTAACTCTTAAACGGAACCTGTTAGTTTACTAATACTCCTACTTTATGTTTTCTCTTTTTTTTTTTTCTTCTTTTTTTTTTGTCATGCATGGTGATGCAAAGGTGGAAGGAGAGGTTTCGGAAACTGTGACGCGGTGCTTCGTCAGCGCAGGGTGCAAACCAGGGTAGGTTACTGTTGTGTGCTGTTGTGGGAGAAGCGTGCAGCGGCTTGTTGTTCTTGCACGAAGGCTAAGTGCTGAGTGAAGTGGGTGCAGGTGAACATGCTAAGACAAGCCAAGTCAGTGTTTGTCTTGCCTTGCTGACATGTATCACGTTTGCACACCTACTGTTTTTTTTCTTTATCAGTTTCTCGTATCTTTCTGTGCTGAAGGATTTAAGCTTCTACTAAGGGGAAAAAAACCCAAACAGCTAAGAGTAATAAATCTGGATCATATTATAAATAGACTTGGTCTTTTTAATAATTTCAGATAAGGCATGGATGACTCCCTTTCAATCTCTGAATCCTGTAAGTTTTTGCAAGTGTCTGCCCACCTAAACCTGAACAATCCTCTCTCTAGATTGAGCAGTATTTCATCATCGATTTGTTGCTTTGATGATGATGGTGATGATGATGATGATGACGGTGGTGACGATTATGCGCTGATGATGATAGTCTGACTGGGCTAGGATAGAGCCACAAATAGGCACAAATTGTTTTTAAAAGCTGCCTTCATTTCTCATTTTCGGAATGGGGAACCAGAGAAAAATGAGTCAGAGCAGATGTGGTGAGCTGCTGAGACAGCAGACGCTGATCTGGGATCAGTTCTACATAATGGTTTTATAGGGAAACAGAGTCTATCAGGGTTAAATGAAAAAAAAAATGGTCCAAAATTTGAGTTCTGCTAAAGGTTGGTGTGTAAAGTGCTAAAAAAAAAAATTAGAAAAGGAGATGACCGACTGTGAGAAGAAAAAATAAACCAGGAGTTCTACAGTACAGGCTGTTGGGAAAAATGTCCACATGGACACACACACGCACGATATCACTCATGAGTGAACGAGCCAGCAGGAACAAGGGGAAGCAAGTGGAAGTGAGGGGAGAAGGAGGGGAGGACTGTGGGAAGAGAGGCAGGAGGGAAAGAAGGTCTGGAGTGAGTCCAGGGGAACTCCAGACTTCTGTTACCCAACATTCTCTCTCAACAGTGGCTGGGAGACTGCTGCTGCTGCTGGTAGAGAGACACAAGGCCCAGAAAGTGCGCAGCCACACACACATTCAAAATTCACATAAAACCCTTATTCCTGGATACACACATATGCTGCCGTGGCTGTGTCACCATAGTAACACAGTGACCCCGGCCTTACAGTTGCACTCCCGAGCCTGATCTCCTGCAGGGTTCTGAGGACGGGGTGGAGTAAATCTGTCTATTTTTAGCTGGCTCACTTTTTTTTGTGCTGGTGACAATAAGACTTTCTCCAAAGTCCGGTTTACTTTACATCAGGCTATCCAAGTTCCATGTACATCCACATGGTGTGAATTAGGGATGAATGTGGGAAAATGAGAAAATGAAGAGAAGGCAGGAAGTACTAACAGGGGGGGAAAAAAGAAAGGCAATAGATGTAAACTAGCAGACTGAAACTATTAAGACTATTATGTGTTCATATAGTCTTTCAAACAATCTTGATTCTACAATGTGAACAGACCAGCAGTGTACTCTGAGTGTATTTATGTGTGTGTGTGTATGCGGCGAAACACACCCCCACATGAACGCAGACCAGACTTTGACCAACATGACTCGGCAGCATTTGGGTAATTGCCCCACAGTTGGCTTCTGCTTCCAGCTACACTGAGCTAGCAGAAGCGGAGTGTAACTTTAGCTGGACTGAAACCCACTCTGGCCCTGGCCGCGGTCCAAGTCCGCCGGTCTGTTTGTTCAACCCGCCTCATCACAGCCGCACTGATTCTAACTGAATGCCAGCGCACGGAGGTGGGTTAAGCCGAGGCCTCACAATACCCTTGACACAAAGGGTGGAGAGGAGAGCTGCTCCAGATAATGGGGCTGATATTGATACTGCTCTTTCTTTGCTGATACAGTCCAGGAAGTGATCTGAATATCTTCAGCAGTGTCACGCCGGTGCAATTTTAACGTTATTTTTTCCCCTTAGTTTGTTTTTTTTCCCCTTCTTCTTTTTTTGTTTTTTTTCCATGTCATGTATTTGTAATTGGTCCCTCTTCTCTTTCACTTTGCATTTTCCATTCAGCGCCCATTTCTTAGTTCTCCTTTCCTGTGGTGTCAAATCATGAGCCACAAGGTTAAAATAGCCCATCGTATGCTATTTTTACGCTGACTTATGATGCCAGATTTGACCGATTTTGACGTGGCTGTCATTTCACTTCCTTAAATTCAGCAACTGGTCTTAGGCACATGACCTGACCCCAGTCATGATACATATCTATGGAATGTGTTGTCTTTGATACGAACAGACTTCACTTCTTGTGTTTTTGTCTGTCTTTGGCACACTTTCATGGCTAAGCCGTTAAAATGATCAGTGACATCACATCTACGTCAAAACTATGGTCGGTCAGTCTCTTTTCTGGCTAGACGTCAGCCATGTGACCGTCATGGTCAGTTGTGTCTTAGTGGCTAACTGTCCTGACTTCACTAGCTCCTCTCTAATCCTACAGCTTGTTAATTGGTTTAGGCTGTTTCCTTTGTGGCAGACTGCGTCACAAAGTAAACGTAACCTCAGCCCAGACATAAGTATATTAACATGGTTAAGTAAAAATAGCTACGGGTGGCTAAATAAAACTTCGATGTATGTGGAAGTGAGTATTTTGGGCACCTGTGATCTTGTTATTGGCGTTAAATTTAGCTCTGTGGTCCTCAGTGAGGAGTGGAAACAGTGACAGGGACCTGTTTTGCCACAACACACTTCCTGTGCACTGTGAGTAGTGAGTAAACCACAACCCAGTGACGCAACGTTCGGAAAAAAAAACAAAAAAAAACAGAGCGAGCAAAAGAAAAAAAAGAAAGTAACAAAGAAGAGAGGAAAATCAGTAATCAGGAAGTTGTGGCTTCATTTGAAAAAGGAAAATTGTTGACTGAACTGTAAATGGATACTGTAAGTGAACTTGTGTGAATTTCCTGTGTGCGGACTTTCCCCTTTCAGATAACACAATGATAAGGTGAGCATAGACCTGAGTATAGGGCTGCTATTATTGCTGTTGCTAATGTGCGTGACTGAAGAGTCATATAGTCATATATACACAGGCATATATACACAGGCATATATACACAGGCATACTGGCCTTTTATTTCTCCTTTATATTTTCGAACTCTTGAGCCGTTGTAGCTCTTCTCACTTCCTGTGGGCTATTCTTTGTGACCTGAGCTACAAACGCAGCACAAAGCCTTTGCAGGACCACAAAAAAGGGACTTTGTACTATAGACTCAAGCGTGCTGCAGCTTTTCCTGATAATGTATGATAGTGGAGTCTCATATTAGGAGGCAGTCTTCTGAAAATACCCCGTTCCTATAAAGTGCTTATTTACACGAGTGAATTTATAAGAAAACACTGAGCAAATGTTGCCTATTGTTATGTGATTATGACATTTATATCCATGACCACGAGCTGCTAGTCAGAGGAAATGTGAAATGACTGCATGCGAAGATATTTTTGGTTCATTTGTGTCAGTTACCCTAAAAAAGCATAAATGAAGATGCACACTTTTTTCAGTTTGTGTGGGAGTTGGAACAGTGTAAGCTCGGGAGTATATGTGTGTGTGTGGTTGTTTGTGTGTGTATATTTATGAGTGTGACATAGAGTGTTGGAAAGAGGCAAATTTATAGCGTGAATTTTCTCTCACTCTCTCAAACAACACTGAAAGTCATGAATCATCTCTGCTGCACAGAGCTAACCACAGGAAGTACCCATGGAACACACACACTCATATATACATGCACCACTCAGTATACAAAGCACAACCAAATACAGTGAGAATGATCTACTGGAACAAACTACAGGCCAGAAATAACCCATAAACACAGACCCATAAACTCTGAATAGCTCAAGAGTATCAATTCGTCAAGTTTGTTTCCAGGGATTTCTTCATATCGATTACAAGTCTCAACAACACAAAGCAAGATTTTTCTTTTAAACGGGCACCAAATCTTGTAGATCAATAAGCTTTTGTCGAGACCTCATCACAACATCTCGGCCGTTTCCTGCAAAAGACAAGGTTTCCATGGTGACCCCTACACACTTGGGAAGTACAGTATGAAAGAAATAGGAAAGTGTGTGTGTGTAGCTTGTGGGAGACAGGGAGAAAGAAAGCCAGTGCCAAGCCTTGACCCCTGAAGTCTCTCTTTTTGTGTATGCTTGTTTGGTACACTGCAATATAACAGAATAGTGGCTCATTATTCCTGCTGTATGAGCCTGGTCCTTGGAGGAGCAGTACAGGCTAGAGATGGCACGATACCACTTTTTTATGTCCGATACCGATACCGATATCATAAATTTGGATATCTGCCGATACCGATATGAATCCGATATAGTGTTTTTTAATCAACAAAACTGTTTTTAAAATATCTTTCTGCATTTTGTATAAGTTCATACTCAAGTTTAAAACAACAACTACACTAAAGCTATTCTGTTATACCTGTATGCAAAAAAAAAAATATTTCATAGTTCAGCAATACTGATCAATCTAATAAACTTAAACCTACACCATCCTCCCTATTCTGGTATTTTAAAGAGTACTTAGCATAAATATTAAGCAACCTAACTAATAGGGTTCCAACTCCCAGCAACAACAAAAATAAATAAATAAAAAATAGGGACCCACCCCTCACGCTCCGATATCCGATCCAGTAATTTAGGTCAGTATCGGACCGATACCGATACGTAATATCGGATCGGTCCATCTCTAGTACAGGCACACGAATGGACGCCGTACAAATCACGTTGAGCACCATCATTTTGCCTTTCTGTTTCTGTTGGTATCAGTCAGGAGCCTTGGGAGCTGAAAAATGAACCAGAGAAGGAAGAGCAAGGAATGCAGTTCCCCAACTGACCACATGAGGCTGGCTGCACATGTCAGTAGCCAACTTTACAGCAGAAATAAACATGTTTACAGCCAGCTACACAAATAGTTTGGTCTATAAAGCATGTAAAGCATGACCCACCTATCTGCATTTTATTAAGGCTTAGCATGACAGGCTGTACTGACAGGTGGGTGTATCTGCTACCTATTGGCTAATCTTTATCTTAGCTATTTCCTGCACTAGACCTGTTGACCATGTTTTAAGATTTTGATTACTTAGGAAGCATTTTTATAAATATTAGGTAATCTAATACTAAAAGTAGGAAATCTGTGCTCTGGTTTGTTAGGGGACATTCTAGTATTTTAGTTGTAAGCTAATTAGCAGGAGCGGTAGTTGGCACTGTGGCCTCATAGCAAGAAGATCTTAGCCTGTTCTCTTCATGTCTGCATGGGTTCTCCATGCAGTTAGTGGGGTTAGTTTAACAGTTAAATGGGCTGTTAGTGTGAGTGGGGGTATGAATGGTTGTCTGTCTAGCCCTGCGGCAGACTGGTGAACGGTGCAGGGTATACCTGTAATTCTGATTAGGATAAGCAGAAAAAACAGATCGATTAGCATATGTTTGTGTCAATGTGATACAGTAACACAGTCTATTACTGCAGTTTGCTACCATTAATAAATAACTTAGATCTCCACCTTCTTCGCAAAATCACAAGTATTGGTGGCCCAAATGCAAAAAGTTAGAGCTAAAAGAGGTTTGCAAACCAATGGGTGAAGTCAGCGTTGTTGCATCTTCACTGGTTAGAATATAGTGAAAGATGGAGTTGTGAAGCACTTACAGAGAGTAGATGCTCCTGTCTTGTTGCCAGTTGATGCCATTATTTTGATCCCTCAGATGCAGCCACAGGGCTGGCATGCTTGGTTGTCCAGGTGATGGCTACCGTGCAGACAGAGGGCCTGACCGGTCTTGGCCCACTCTGTTACACCAACTGTGCCAACTTACCGTCAACTGGACACTAAACGGCAGCGACACATATGCCGCCTTTCTCTGCTTTAGACCGTGGGCACATGTTTTCCAATCTGAGAAAAGATAACCTAAAAAAGGTGCGGAGCCACTTGAAATCAGGAGATCTGAAATCAGATTTGCCACCCTCAGATCTAACCACATCAGTTAAAAGCGCGTTGAATTATCTGACCCGGCATCAGCGGTGTGGGGGGGAGACTTTGTTGCTGGTGGGCTATAAGCAACGCAGAGAAGAGATTTGCAGAGACAGCCCATAACAGCTCCCTTGGAACCAATGACTCAGATATGCAGATGTGTTTACTTCCCTTCTGTTTCCCACCTCAACCAGCACACAAAAGGCAGGGGGAATGAAAGTGCCTGATAATGTCTTTAAGTGTTGCATTTATATATTTATATACGTTATAAAGAACTCATTTTTTGCTAAAACTTAGACAAGCACTTCAAATGGGCTCTTTGCCTCTTCCCTCTATTCCCTCCCTCCCTTCTGAGGGTATTCATCTTTTGTCTAATGCGTAGCGCTGCTCTCTGTTAGTTTCTTTCTGACACCATGCCAGCAGAGTCATCTGCAAAGGGACTCATGTAGGGATTAAAAACCATCAACAGATCCCCTTTAACAGAGCAGCAGAAAAAAAATGGTTGAAAAAATGCAAAAAAATAAATAAATAAATAAATATAAAAACTCCAGACAGTTTTGAGAAAACTTGCAGAAAGAGAATGCAGATTGTCACCTGACCCTGAGGCAAAGCAGCCCTAAATATAATAAAGAGAAGACAACAGAAGAAGACGAGGCGACACGACACGGGTAATGTGTTTTCTCTGCTGGTGTCGTCTGGCAGATCTGGGATGATTGAGTGCTGATGCCTGCCTGGGCTGCTTCAGAGAAGATCGTCTACCCCCCCCTCAGCTCATGCACACACGTGCACAGCCTCTCTGATGACACACACTGACACATGTGCGCACACACACGCACGCACACACAGATTTCTGTTGTCGAAGTGACAAAAACATCAAGGCGTATTAACTGTCATCATCTCAGCATCTCTTCATCTCTCTTTTTGGTCCAGGGAATATTTCAAGGTAACACATTATTATTGTAGTGTGTGTGTCTGTGTAGGAGCGCGTGTTGTTGTTTTTTTTCTTTTATAGTGGATGTGTGTCTTAATTAGAACGGGGTTTAGTGAATTAGGCCAGGATGTGTAATAGACTCAAATTTGCATAATCTCTGTTGAATAAATCCGAGTGACAAACATGCAAGCACAAAATCATACCTACTTACTGTACGGTGTGACTTCACTTGGAAAAAAAAGTGTTTATGACAGTAATCTATAGTCTTTGCTTACAGAATCTGCGTATTAATCTCTGTGCATTTCTATAATCGCCCTGTATTGTGAAATAACAGCAGCAGATACAGACAAACAGGTGCTGGCTACAGAGGAAGTTGATTGGCTTGATTCCACAATCCATTTTCCCAAGGCTTCCACACCCCTGCAGCTGTCCTCAAGAATATGAGAACTGTATGTGCGCACGAGCTCGTGTGTACGTGGGTGTGTACATGTGTGTCGTTGAAGTGCATGTTTGCGGTTATGACAAATTCACTCCTCGTGGCTTGCCAATAAGCAAGACAATGATCTTTATTGACAAAGAAAAATGAAATGCCGGACCTAATTCTGCGCCCACAAATGAAAGTGAAAAATTTTCAGTCCCGAGACCGATTTATCAGGACTGATTTTTTTTTTTACATTTTCTCAAAGTTTTAAAAAGTCTGACCTGCTTGAGAATGAGCTTCCTGATGTTCAAAGCAAAGTCATATTACAGGTTTGCGGGGCTTTTGGCTGTTTTGCATGGCAGAATGTTTTGAACTGAGCGGTGACAGCCTCAGCCCGACTGAAGAGTCTACTTCAACTCACCTCATTTCTATTGGAAAACACTTCCACTCTCTCTCCCTCTGCCTCCCTTTCTCTCTCTATCCCTCTCCCTCACCGTCTTCTCTCTGAAGCTGCAGATCACTTGAAAAAGAAAGGGGAAGGAACATGAATAAAAACTGAAGGCACTTCTCTTAGATATGTCTCTTGATGCTCTTCAGATCTTTAAGGCTTCATCACAGGGAAATGCAGGGTTACTCCAAGAAACTGAAGGACTGTGACTTCCTAATCTACTGTACAAGACCTGAATTTGAGAACTCATCTTTATAGCAGTTTCTCCTTTTCCTCTCACGCAATTTTGATCTCTAGTGTTTAGTTTTTATTTATTGATGGGCAGGTAGAGGTGCGGCATCCTTCAATCAGTACTTTTTCGCTTTTTCTTTTGGTCGAAAAGGAGAAAACCAGGGACCATATAGTCAAAAGAAAGCCTGTTTGTCCTTGATCAGTTCACACTCTACTGCCTCTAAAAAGAAAGGAAAGATTTAAGGAAATAAACTTTAGATTTCTATTTTTTTTCGCTTTCACATACCATAATTAATCTATTTTCTTCAAATGGAAATAAAAATAACTGTGTTTTAATAGGCTGGAGAAACAGTTGCAAGCACTCCGTTTTATTTAAAGGTTCAAGATCTGTAAGAGGACATTTGTTAAAGCTGCCCTCCTGATGAACATTTACAGAGATTGCTTTAAAGGAGTTGGAGCCAAACCCGTGTCTGCACTAAGTCCTATCTCCTCCATCCAGAGCAGGTCAGACGTAATGACTGATGTTCCAGACATAATGAAAACATCCTTGCAAAGTGAATCTGATTGGATATCAGCTATCAGTCATCGTTTAGCAACAGCGGTGCACATGAGCTGCCAGCCGAGTCCTTTTCTCTCTCCCGGTGTGTTTAAGCAGGAGTTCACAATGAAGTGCAGCAGTTTTTACCTCTCCAATGTAAACTGTGTGTGCATCAGATAGAGACATTTTAAAATCTAGGGGAAAAAATCCTCCCAATTTTATTCAGTAAAGGCTACTTTCCATTTAAACGATAGTACGGAAAGTTACCTTTTTCTTTCATTTATCTCTTCAATGAATAACATCATCAGTTTTGGAGACTTTACAGAACACATGGTAGGGCTGTTTATTACAGTTAAATATTTAGCTACACCACCACAGTTATTTTTCCCATGACGATCTTAGAAAAAAACTAAACCAAGGTATCATTTACTCAGCTCTTCTCCTTAAATAGTGTCCAATTTAATGTGCTGAGCTGAAGAGAAGCAGGACTTTAGTCAAGGCTTGTGCCAGTAGGGATGTTAGTATTAAATTAAATGTTACTTGGTCTGAGTCTCCTGTTCTTTACAATAAACAGCCACACTGTTCAGACCCTGTAAGATCATGGGAAACAGCGTCCCCTTTTGGAGAGCAACAGCACTGCTTTAAGGAGCGGCCCCCATTAAAGTGATTTGTGACCTTGCACTCAATTACTGTATATGTATTATGTCCTGCAGTCCGAAACATGAAGTTTAACTTTGTATGATTGTATTCTAGTTTCTTGATTGTCACATTTTTTGAGAGTGGACTATGTGCCCCGCTCTTAATTGTCCCTTCCTTTCCTCAAAATATTATACAACACCCCAGTGAAGACAGCTGAGACTGAGCTTTCTATTGTTCCTCTCATCTCTTGTCGCCGCCGCAGCTCCTCAGTCTCCTTTACACTCCCTGGGCATCGCATAGCCAACAGATTAATTAGACGAGTGATAGCAATGTTCTCTCTTAGTGCTGGCCCACTGAGTTTTGTTTTTCTTTTTCACTTCTTGTAAGCCTCTAATTTCTCTCTTTACATTAATGGAGCTTACTCGGTGTGCTGACCCATGGGAGAGGAAAATTAAGTCTCTTTTTCCCTCTAAGGAGGGGGGGGGGCTGCAGTTTATTCCAGAACTAGTTTGTTTCATGCATTTGGAGAGGAAACATATTTTACCAGAGTATTATGTAGGATCGTAGACATCCTGAATTTAAAAACAAACAAACAAACAAACAAAAAAACGGATATATCAACCATCTATAAGAACAAGCGTATTGTATTTTGTGAAAGCGGGCTCTGTTTTAATGCTCCTCCATTCAATGTCTGTCAACCCTCTCTGGACAAGGGTCCTGGTTGGTTGCCTTGGAAACGAGCATATGACTATTCTGAGAGTGAGAGACGAAGCGAGTGTAGTAAAGGTAAGTCACTCAAGGACCCTCTGGTCAACCTGATAAAGTGTGATGAAAATCAAAGGCCACAACTCAGCAACGCCTGCGATTCAGCAGAGAAAGAAGAGGGCGAGAGAGGGGAATAAAAAGTTGTTTTCTTTCCTGAAAGATTTGAAAAGAAGCGAGCACAATGGAGCAAATATCGCACCGCTTTGAGAAACATGTCTTATAAAGTGTAGGAATCAATAGGAAAAGATCTTCTTTTTCATCCCATGTACGAACACAGTCAGCGCAGTCATGTGTGACCGACTCTCTGTCACTCATTTTCCTATGCACATTTCTTACATACGTCTCTGCACAATATGTGCATTCATTACACGTGTTTGGAGTTCAAGCCACCCTCTTTACACTAAACCGTTATGTATGAGTCCAGGTGTCGAGCTCCAATGCTTTTTATTCATGTTCTTTGAGGAGGCTGTCAGGCATAATTACGACAACATGCTTCTAACCAGCATGCTTGGAGAGCCTCTGTTTCCCAGCCCCCTCCTCCTCACACTTCGCTCTCTGCTTGAATTTGCTGCTGCTAATGCACATGTTAGTATGTATCACAAAGCACATGTAAGTGGATGGTAACAGTGACTACAGTGCTGTGGTTTTAGTTAAGGCAACACAAAGCAGGAAACTGTTACGTGTTGCACTTGTTAACGCCTCACATCTTATTTAATGAACAGCAGTGCAAGGATTTAATAGCATAAAACCCATCTGAGAACTTGTTGCAGCTCTCCTACTATGCCTCGTGTATGAGTAAGATAAAGTGAATCAAGGTTGCGATGGAAAAATAGAGCAAGAATAAAAAGCAGGATGAAAGAAAGGATACTGTATTACTTTTGTCATAGTAGCCATTCCTGCTGCATGTCATGGAGTTATACACATGCGTATACAAAGCTGCCATGAGGTCAGCGTTTGCTTTCCGCCTTTTGTCTTCATCTTCCTTCTACTCTTGTGATCCAAGGTGACAGTGCAGGGCCAGGGTGAAGAGGGAGAGCGAGCAAGTGCAGTGCAAGGGCAGAGAAACTGGCCTGGGCAGCTTGGATTGGGAAATGTGGGCCTGTTGGTGACAGCTCAGTATCTAGATGGGGGGCCGATAGAGCCACTCCAGAGGGCATAATTCAATCGCAACTTAACCATGATAAAGACAGAGAGACAGAGTTGGGGAAATAAACCGAGAGAGAGTTGGAGGCAGAAGAGTAGAGAGCAGATAGAGTCATGAGTAGAAAGAATCAGATTACCATGCTTTTAAATGGGAGGGCTCGATGACACTCATCCAACCTGATTTAAACGACAGAAGCGTAAGGAATGAATTCTTCAGCTTGTCTGTCCCCTGACCCTGCCGGCGAGCGATGAGAGCGCGAGAGGGGAGCAAAAGAATCGCTCATGCTTGGAGTGAGATGGTGCCTAATCGTCCAGAGGCCGGGACTGAGTAACTGTGACTGGATGCATCCACCGCGGACGACGGGCAGGGACGATCTGAAAAGCTAAAAAGTCCTAATCAGGTTTTTTACGCAAATGGGCGGCCTGCACGCGGACCGCTCGGGGCTATGTGTGATGAGGCCGTCAGCCGCTAGTGGTCCACAGACATGACACAAGTCATTTCACCTCAGCTCCGCTCAGCTCATGCACATTCACAGGATGCTAATCGTTCCCTGCTTTCCCCGGCTGATGCTGTCTGTGTGAATGTAGCAAGTCTGTGTAGCTGGTTGGCTGGATTGAGGGCTTTTAGTCTTCTTATCTGAAATTACATATATTTTTTCCCATTTCACCCTCAGTTCCAGACGCTCTTTGCTTTTGGGCTGTCTATTTTTACCTGTCTTCAACAATCAGGTATCAAATACTGGTGAGAAACAGTTTTGCCTCTACAGTAAGAGCCCCTGTGATTATAGTTGAAGGGCCAGGATATTTTCCTTCAAGGTGTGTGGTGTGTGCGTTTGCCTGAGTTTATGTCAGTGTGCGTGTGTGTGCGTGCGTTTATGCCTGCACATGTTTGTCTTAGACTATTGATCTGGCCAGCACACAGCAGGCATTAAATGAGAAGAGGCTGTGGCCGACAGATAAAGAGGGAAAGAGTGATGGGTGGCAATAAAAGAAGGGGATCTGTAGGCAGGGAGAAAAAAATCACCTTTTTTGAATTAAAAAAAGCTTTAAAGATATAACTTTGAATTGTTTTCTCTTTATTTCTTTTTTTCTTTGCAGTTTTCCACGTTCCTGGATTCTCACTGTGGTTCCTGCATCAAGCTCAGTCACACCTGCACAAAGTTACGAGCCGTGGACAATGATATGGTACATGACAAAAACAGTTTCTTATAAATCCTTCATACTCTGTACAAGCACACAAAATGTGTACCCCTCAACAAACACATAATAAATGTGCTCTTATAAATCAATTTGGCTCCACGATACAACCGGATCTTGGGAAGTGGCTCGGAAATATCAAAACAACCTTGGGGACTTTGGGTTCACTATGAATGTTGTGTGCCTTCGCTATGTGTGCTCTTTATATCTGCTCTTTATTCAATCAATCTGCTCCCTACTCTTTCATCCATTAATTTGGCCTCTCTCTCTCTCTCCATCCATTATTTCTGTCATTGTGCTGTTTGTCCTGTTCAGTGGGCATCATAAAGCAGTCAGGAAGACTAACTTGCATGTGATGCTCGCAGAGCAGGCAGTGGAAATGTCACAGTATTTCAGGTACCAAGGCTTATTAACGAGGTCTGTCTAATATGAGGGGACAGGAAATGAGCAGGTTCTCCTTAACTGCTATTGTAAAGATGATAGATGTGTGATTGCACTTAGAAATGCATGGAAAACATGCATGCATGGAGAAACCTATAGCTGGGGTTCTCAAACTTAGCAAACAGCCTCTAAAACCAGAAAAAATTAACTCAAACCCAAACTCTGTATGTTCACATGAAAAGAGAGACATGTTTGTCAGTTGTTTGCAGCTTATTCATACAATGTACTTCACTCACGGGAGGTCAAGAGCACCATCTGTGCATGTTCAATTCTTAATTAGATTCACAACAACTGAATAATGTATTTGTGCGACCAAAATAGATTTGAGGTGGGGAATACCTGAGATTAATATAGGAGTCTGTTTTTGACACATTTCCTCATTGACATCTTCGAAGTCGTCGTGTTTTTTCTTTTCTGTTTCAGGCACAGCTTGTCCCGTGTCAAGCCAATTAGTCGATCTCATTAACCAATGCTGTCAACCAGAAGACTGCGGTTTGAGTCCTGTTTGTGAGCTCTGTTTTTTGCATTCTCTTTTTTCTCCCCTCACAGTTTACTTTATATTCACATTCTGTTTGGTTAGCTATAGGCATCAAATATACTTGGTTCGTTTTAATGAAATATCACAGTTTGGGTAAAGCTTCAAAACTCCCACCGACAAATGATGGCCAAGCAAAGATATGTGGCCATTTTCCAGTGGTCCGGTTCATTTAACTCAAAGGTTTGCATGATATTAAAGTGATTTTCCCCACAAAATGTATTCCCTCTCTCATGCACACCCTGTCTTATTGTGGATTTAGCTATGATAGCTAATGACCGGAGTGTGTTTACACTGGAGTAACCCTGTTGTGGCTGCTGCTGTTCACCCATTGACTTCTCATTGGCACTCACACAGTATCTTTTTGGCGTTAACATGCACTTTAGTCCAACAGAGTTCAATAGAAGCTTCTTTACATCTGAAATATGTAGCTGTGACAAGTTTGTGGGCAAAAAAGTGGTCTGCTGTTTTCCTCTCTGTCATAGATGCCACACTGTGGTAAACAAGGGAACCTTTTTAATGTGTAGTTAAACTGAGCAGACTTAGTTCCAAAATCTATCCCCACAGTGAAAACAAATAAGTTTACTAAAATAAACGACATGAAAAAGTACAAATGTATAAATATTTTTTATAAAGAGTTCCCATTATACAATATTGTACCATCATTCCTTATACCTAGTGTTAGGAAGGTTGTTGCTACAGTCGCACTAGAAGAAAACAGTGGCTGAGACCAATTTATTGCATTTATGATGGAACCAGGTGTGAGAGCGCCCACAGTTAGCTGCTATGCTCAAAGACAGAGATAAAACAACAACAATCGCATTGGTCTGCTTTCAGTCTGTGATAACATGGAGATTAACTGTGATAAATCACTGAAAATTGCAAGTCTGCTGTCAGACTTAAGATAAGGTGTGCTAATCAGCACAGAGTGACTCTGTCTGCATTTATAAATTAGGAGGAAATTATTGGTAAACCTTGACTAATTTGTCTGAGACTCCACTCAATCTGAGCCAGACTGCAGTTGTTTGGAGGTTGCCTCCCACCAGGTGACCTGTGCAATCGCCCTTGCATCGAAAATGGTCATGCAGAAGTTTCTGAGCGCTTCCACGCTCAACCTCTGGGTGACCAGCTGGTCAGTTCAGCAACTTGCAATCAGCTGCCAAAAATTCAGATTCAGATGACTTCATTAATCTACAAAAAGGGCAATGTGTTTGCAGCTTACCCACACAACCTACAGCCTTTAAACACCAAAGACAAACACTGTTACATGTGAGGTCAAGGAAGGAAAAAATAAATAAAAAATAAATTTTAGTTGCAGGGAGGTTGCCGTTCTTATTTAATTATTTAAGTGTGACATGTCCATAGTATACATGCCTTTTTTTGTTGTTTTTCTGTTTGTTACTGAGAAAAGAGTTAAAATGGACTGTGATGCAGGAGGATTTTAAAGGAATCTGAAATCTAAAGTGTGAAATTTGAGCTAGTTAAACCTCCCCACAGCTGCTCATTTCAGTCAATGAGATTAAAACCACCTCTCCAGCGTGCAAAGGGGTGCTGTTTTTACTGACTTACACCACATTTGCCACTTAATACTTGATCACTTGCCGTCATTATGCATCTGACAGATGGCAGAAGATGACTAATGACTATTTGCACATTAATGCTTTTTGTGTCATGAAGAAGTTGATTCATCGCTACCAAAGTCATAGTGTGTGTCACAGAGTGTAAGCGCAGGTTATGTAAAAAGTGTGTCAGCTTTGCATCTGTTCTAAACTGCATGCAAAACAATGCCGAGCTGTGCAGCAAACAGATATTGTACCAAAATTGAAAAAGTAGGAGCTTTGTAATGCCGGTGTATCTCCTCGCTGTCAGCGCTGACACGCTCATAAAACACAAGGCCTCATTTTAAGTCAAACAGGAAATAGCCTGCACAATCCTGGGAACAAACAAGAGAGGACAGCGTTGCGGTTTGATTGGACCGTGAACGGTCGCTGTCGTTACAAAGCACCACTGTAAGCTCCATCGATTATCAAAGGGCTCCGAGCTCAGACGGGGAGTCTACTGATCTTTCCCAAGCTCAGACATGAAAAGCCCCCGGTGACAGCTCATAGCCTGGGCTAGATCATACCGCTGAGCTGAGGAGGGAGGGGGCTTCTGTGTTGCCTGTTTTCTAACCACCTGCTCCACAGGCCGTGGCTGTGTTTTCTTGTTTTCTCTCTCTTAACGCTCCGCTTTGTCAGAGGCGACGAGGATGCGCTTTCATGTGAACTTGGGGCCAGCAATGACATCGGCGTGTGAGAGACACTTGGTACAACAACGCAAGGCAACCTTTTATTACGGCTATGCCTCATTACTTTTTAACCAGTGTAATCGTATGTGCTGCTCCTCATGAATTATTCACAGGTGAGCTCTCGTCACAAAATGACAGGGGGAGATGGCAGAGAGCTGCAAATGAAAAACAAAACAAAACAGAAAACAAGCATAAAAATAGGAGATGGTATATGTCAAGAACGCGAGGCTCTGATACGTTTCCTCATGCTTGCCATTAACTTTCTTTGCAGAGGTGTGAGCACACAACACTGTAGAAAACATACAGACACGGGTTTCACAATATGGATCACATGCTGAGAGTTTGTTTGTTGCTTTCAAATGAAACAAACCAATCTGAAAAGTGGTATGAGGCTTTAGCTCCAGTGTGTTCGCCTTTCATCAGCAGCAGCTTGGCAGCGACTGGAAAATATAAAAAGAAAGAAGGAGTTTCCGCCAGTGCCTGTCTACACAGAGACTGCTCGCTCCCTAATAGTGCCAGCGTGCAGCAATTCATCTACGGCGCACTTGCGGGATAGTCTTCAGTGAGTAGGAGTGAATGGAGCTGCAACAGCTGAAAAAATTATTTACACCTTTTGTTTTACGTTTTTACAAATATAGTACGTCAAATTTTCAAATTCAAAATTGAGTTTAGCAAAGCACTTATGTGTTTTTGTTTTTCCCCACAGAGAGGCCGCTGTTCATTAGCATTACGCTAATGTATGTTGATTGGTCGGTCAGCATTCGCTTCAATTGTGAATTGATGGCTTCAATCAAAACAAAGTTGATCAAAGTTGCCGACGGCTGAAATTCTATTGCGGGGCTAAAGAAAGGTCAGAAGATCACCTGAGGTCCTGAGGTAAAGAGTTTTTAGCAGTGTTGATGAGTGTGTGTGTGTGTGTTTGAGAAAAAAGGAAAACCTGTATGAAAGCAGTCAAACCCACCGTCACTGCTCTCTCAGTCAGCTTCCCCTCATAATTTATTGTTCTTCTCACTCCTTTAACTTCCACATCTTCTAAGTCCTTGGATCAGATCTTGCAAAAAAAAAGGCTCTTTATGAATCCCTCTGATAAAAAAAAGTGAAGCTGGAGTTTCTGCAACTTTATTAACTGAACAAAAATCTGAAATGTAAGACATGTTAAAGTTGCCTGAGCTGTTTTTTGTACAGCTGTGTGGGGCAATATTCATAGACGTTTGCTGACTCTGAGGCTCCCCTGAGCGTCTGCTGGTGCTACCACACACACCCCTGAGGATCACAGCTTTCTAAAACATCCATGATCAATTAGACACCAATTAAACAACGTGTTAATGAGCTGCCTAATGACTTAACAGCCATATTTCCTCTGTGAGCTTTCTCTGCACATGCTTAGGATGCCTCCCTTGTGGGCAAAGACCAAGTGCCAGGAGTCGTAGAGTGGGTGTGCACTGTGCAGTGTGACTTAATTTTGGTGATATTACATCTTATTCTCTTGGCCCCCTCTCTCCATTATGTTTTGGTAGAAGATGTTTGATCCCTTTAATCATGTATTGGCTGTTTGAAATGTCTTAAAGTGCTTGGTGGAATGGCTCGTGAAGGATCTGAGGAGCATACTGTAAAGATTTGTAGTAGCACAGGAATAACATATTGGCGTTTGTTACATAATGTGGCCTACTGCTAAATTCGATCCTGCATGACTTGCAATGTGCAATATTGGAGCTCCGCATTAGTCGTTCTACTGACCAGCAGTGCCCACGTGGGTTAGCGCAGCCAGGGCTACACACAAGTTGCCGTGACTCAGAACTCAAAAGTGTGAGAAAGTAAAATAAAATGAAAGGTGAGTTCTGAAACCTCTAGTTCACCCGTGCTATTCTCTCGCTCCACTCCTCCACTCCTCTGAGTCAACCGCCTGCTTTTCAAGGCTTTTATCCACAGAATGCAGAGTGAATCACTCCGTTTATATCATTAGATATTTTTTTTTGGCCAAACTTTGTTTTAAAAAGTTGAAAATGCTAATGTTATGTAGGGGAGTGAGAAAAGAAAAGGAGCTCAGAGGGAGATGACCCACTTAGTGTAATTATCACTAACGAAGAGATGGGAAAGTTGCGAGCTGGGGAAAAACACCCGGGCCTAAATGCGTTAAATTAATCCAGATAATTCAATAGGCGATGATGAAAGGCCACAATCAAGCCCCTTCTGGCTGTGGTGTTTGACTAATAGTGCACTCGCCTGTTTTATGCAAATAGTTTTCTATAACCTTCCTCTTCTCTGTGTCAGGTGGTGTGGCTGTGGTCACTGCTGCTGGGGTGTGCCACACCACACCACAAGTGCATTTACATCCATGTATTAACACGCGCGCACGCACAAGGATAAGCACGCCACCGTATATTGTCACCCTCGGACATTTCCAGAGCCTCATGTGAGATTCATACAATTCGTTCAACCGTGGCTTTCCCCCCGGGGATATGCAAGTGCAGCGTCTTGAGGTTTAGTAACAAGATCATTAAAATAATCAAATTATGATAAGAGAAAGTCATTCGTGCTGAAACTAGTTGTTTTGAGTCCATCAGAAGCGATGCTGTTAGTGCGCAGAGCGACGACCGAGGAGAGGGCATCATCAACATTAGCTGACAGCATGGGAAAAAGCCTGCGGTGGGTCTGAGCAATAATAGCATTACCAGCGCTTTCTCACAATAATAACGTCGCAGGAATAAAAGAAAAGTTCCCCTTTTTTTGTAAGTTAAGTGTCCCACTTTTAAGCCTTGGAGCAAAACAATCTTCACTCATCAGATCCTGTCTTAATATCTTGTCAGAGGAGATGTCTGACTGGCTCACCTCCTGTTAGCAGGCTGCTGGTCTCTTTCTGGAGGCAATGCAAAACAAAAGTGTCTCTTCTTAATTCTTCAGCGCGAAAACAGAGAGGGAAAGGAGGCGAGACTCGTGAGTGTCGGCACCTTTATCTCCACTGCAAATATTTGCCTAATGAGAAAAATATTATTCCGCCTTTAATTACAAATGTGCCTTTCCCTTCTGCTTACAAACATCTCCTTTGAGACGTTGTCTTATTACAATTGCTGTTTAATCAGAGACGGAATTAAAGCAGCAGTAATTAGTTTATAGAGGAGTCTAATTGTCTTACTGTGCCTTTAAAAAAAACATTGCTTCATCTCCTCAGGAACTTTGAAAGTAGGATAGTGTCTCCCCGCTTGCAACCCCGCCACCTTCCCCCAATTCAACTTCTTTACTGCAGCTGTGCAACAAAACTATTAATTTAAACCATTAATCTCTAAGTCATTACCACTTATCAAAAGGGCTGCAAATTAATTATGTTAACTGCTGGAATTTTTCATTAGATCTTTAAATGTGTGCACTTCATCAGTTCTGAGAACTCAGCAATTTGATTACAGTTGATTTCTCTCCATTTAATGAAGCGAGCATTTTGTTTTTTTTCCCGCTGTCCTTTTTTTTGTCCGTCTCCCTCTTTTTTTTTTCATTAATTGGATTATGATCAATGCGAGCTTTAATGTTATGGAAAACTTAGCCAAAGCCTCTATCTGCTATGACACAGTTTCCCGCCAGAAGATTAGAGAATGCCGTATCTTCGGTCGTCAAATATCAAACTGTCTTTCCTTAACGATGTAAGAGTGAAACGTTGCTAATCACTGCTGACAAACGCACACTGCTGTTCTACAAAGATAATGAGTCTGCCAGAGTCAAGGGGAGAAACAAACAGCCGAAAGAGAGAGCAGAGGAGATGGGGAGAGACGAAATGTGACAGATCAACAAAACACAGATACTACAAGTGCAAGCACAGACTGACAACTCATGTGTACAAAAACACTGAAGGAAATGAAATAAAGGGAGATATGTAAAAGGGTGTGAGGTGTTGGTGGGGGGAGAGACCGTCACATTGTTTCAGGTTAGAGAGTTGACCTAAATGAAGCTGTGAGACAGAGCTGGAGAGACAGAGTCAGAGACATTACTGAGACATGTGTCAACCACCAGGGGATGTAAGGTGTGAAAGAGAAAAACAGAGTGAAGAAGGGTGAGAAAAGGGGGGAAAACTGAGGGAAGAGGAGGGCGAAGCGGGAGCCGTAAGGGATGAAGACCGACTCTGAAATCGTTGGCGAGAAAGAAGACAGCCGAGTGAGCCTCGTCTTTTGTGTCCACTTTTGAGAACTTTTTTGCATCAGTCGAGACCTAAATAGAGGATTTCCCACATGAATCGCTGAATTTAATTACACCTGCTCGTCACTGCTTTGGTTTGGCTGTAAAATCAAACCGCCGATCCACACCAGCTAAGAACTTTAAAGTCCTGATGATCTGTACACGTTTCACATCCCCACAATTCGCACATAGTTGATTTATAGACTTGTGAAATGCACCTGTGTGCTTTAACCTCCTCCACCCTGGACCCGAAATGTCACCCGGACGCATAAACGCACACAGACACACATGAGCAGACGCATCTACACACATGCACAGGTGCTGCCGGGTGGACCGTGGGGAAGAGGTGAGAGCGCTCTCGCTCCACTGAGTGGAAAACCTGATCTTCTTACCTCAGCAACTTCAGATGGAGCAACTCAGTGGAGAGACATCTGTGTGAGCGCGAGTGTGTGTTGCGCGAAGGGGAGCAAGGGCTGAGGAATAAACAGAGAGATTGAGGAGGAAGTGAGAGATAGGCAGACGGAGCTGGAGACACTGGGCCCTCGGCTGTTGTCATGGCAACACATTAGCGAGCCTTAGGGTAAACAGGTGTCTCCTTTTAACTTAATAAGTCCAGCTAAATGAGCTAATCAGCACTTGTGATATGAGCCGCAGGCCTGAGGAGGAGCTGAAAAACTCCTTGAGCCTCCCCCAACCCAACCTTGTTTCTCACCAGTGCGTCCGGCGGCCAGCCCGTCCGGGGTCAAATGGATTTACACAGCAGCCCGCCATTCAATTGAGTCAGCACTGAAACACCAGCTACTGCTGTTTCTGTGTATGACCACCCACTACTGTCATTAGCATCAGAGAGAGAGAGTACCGGTTTGTGTGGATTATCATTGCTACGCGTGCCCATTATCATAACAGTTACGATAGCTACGCCTTGTTGAATGGATAATCAGCAAGGTATTATGTGCTGGGATAATAGCACCATGTGAAAATGGGAGATGCACTCCCGGCTAACGTGCACAACCGTACCAATTATTACGAGCAGGGTTCATGCTGCATTTCGTTAAAGCTGTATATCAGCGCAGATCTGATTACGATAACAACAGAGTGTCCTGTGATGATGGTTATTACGACCGTTGCGGCAATGATGAGGGTGTTATTTCAAGGGAGGAACTTACCTTTGTGAGTTCAACAGCTTTGTGTGTATGTCTGTGTGTGTCTTACCCACTGAAAATCATTGTGAATCTGTCACAAGACTAGCATTATCGTTTGAACAAAACACTTTGTCTGAATGGTTGAATTATTTAGTTTAAATAAAGTCCTTCTCCAAGCAAGTTTTCACACTCAGCCACCATCTTAGCAAAACCGTTATTTAATGTTAACAAAGACCAAGCTCCTTACTAAATGGGGGACATGTAGCACTTCACAATCTGGTGAAAACTGCATTAAACATTTGGTAAGTGTAAGGGCCGCAGTTTAGATGATTGAATTGAATTTGATTATATTTGATTTATATAGCGCCAAATCACAACAATGGTCACCTCAAGGTGCTTTATATTGTCAGGTAAAGACCTACAATCTTCCTCCTAGCGTTTTCCCCGCTCGGTTGCAGGGTCCGCTTTTCTGCAAAGTCGTCTCCACTTGGGTCGGTCAAGGGCGTCGGTCAGATCGGCTTCGATCTTCTTCACGTCGTCCTTGATTCGGTCCATCCATCTCCGCTTTGGTCTGCCTCTAGGTCGACGTCCTTGGGGGCTGAGCCGCAGTGCTGTTCTCACCACTGAGTTCTCATCGCTCCGTACCACATGTCCGTACCACCGCAGCCTCGCTTCTTGCATCTTATCTGTGATTGGCGCGATTCCCATCCTCTTTCTAACGTCGGTGTTCATGACGTGGTCCCATCGTGTTAGGCCTAGGCACCATCGCAGCATCCGCATTTCCATCGTGTAAAGACCTACAATAACACAGAGAAAATCCCAACAATCAGGCAACAACCTGTGTGCAAGCATATAGTGACAGTGGGAAGAAAAAACTCCCTTTTAACAGGAAGAAACTTGCAGCAGCACCAGGCTCAGGGAGGGGCGGCCATCTGCCACGGCCAGTTCATGGTGAGGGGAGGGAGACAAGACAAAAGTCCTTTTTTCCCCCGTCCCCTTCTTCCACAGGTGAGACATAGCAAAGAACAAATACTTTCTGTTACTGTGCTTAAGTAGAAAATTCAAGTATCATGTTTTTTTTTTACTTTTATTTCCTACTCCCTAATACTAATATCTCTACTTTCTGCTCTTTATATTTTCAGTCCAGTTTAAGTTTAAGAATTATTATTTCTCATCATATTTCTCAGATATCTAATTTATTTGAATCTAAATGGAGGGAACAACAGCAGATAAATCCTATTGGTGTATCCATCATCAGAGCTTATTGCACAAGAAAAGATGAAAGAGACAAAAATGTAATTTATGCATCTTTTTTGGCACTATACTTTGCGGTTTACATGGTCAGAATGATTCAGAACAGCATTTATGGTGCAGATGTCCATAAATTGTGGTGGCGGTACCTCAGCATCTAGCTGGATTATTGCACCATATTTACAGTACACATCATCTGACCTAAGTGAAGGAAAAGCTTAAGCTTAAAAAAAAAGAAAAAACTGCAGGGGGAAAGAAAAAAAATAATCAGGAATCTCCAACTTAAACATGACACCCATCTCAGTGGCAGTACAGCCACTGAAACCGTGATCCAACTATTAATACCTCTCAGGAGGAGCTGCAACTCCCGTCAGTTGATCCTCCCCCTCCAGGAAATAACAATTAACCAACTAAACCACACCAGTGCTCAATCTATCACTGAAAATACAACTTCAACAGTGAACAGTGGCAAAATTGATGTAGTTATATTAAGAGAAAGTACTCAATATGTAACACCTTAAAATCAACACATCCTTCAAACCTCAGAGAACAGTCTTCCTGGGACGTCCCAGAAACTTCACCATAATAGATGTCCTAAAGGACCTGGACTGGTTTGGCACTTCCTGGGTCTGAACCAGTTGGAGTCCAGGTGCAGTCTGAAGAACAGTTGAAAAACAAATAAATTACTCAAACACAAATATTAAAACAAGCAATTTTAGCAAGACTCTATTTAGCATTTCTTGTTTCTTGTTGATTTGATGCACAGGCATACAGCACAGCTCAGTTAAAACCATTATGTATTGTGCATAGAGGTCTCAGGCCTCCCCATGGCAGTGACTTCTGCACAATAAGACAAAGGTTTAGTATATTAGATATTGGATTTGTGTTAGTTTGCATAGGTATTTGCCTATGCAGAGCCTACACAGAGGGGTATACATCCAGTGTAAACATGTTTGCGTGCAGTTCTCCAGTTGCTTGACGTTGATGACGCAGTACATAGGTCAAAATCTGATTGGATTAAAAGTGGAACGGTAAAATAAAAAGCAGCAGAGTTCACGTGAACTGGATAAGCAACAAACAGCAACTACAGTGGTCTGCAAAGCTTTCTGTAGAGCTTATATACGCTATTCTAGTTTCTGTCCACTGAGGTTCACTTGGGTCAGAGTGATGGAGATTTTGTAAACCTGTCTGTGATATCTCCAGGTCATGTCCCCAAAAGAGTATAACTGTCATTTATGGTTTAAAGAATTTCCTTGTGTACTTAAGCTAATCATTCACATAATTAATATATATCTATCTATATCTATCTATATATATACACAACCATCCTAACGCCACCATTTTTTTTGGAATTCTCACATAGATTTCCCACTCAGGAACCTCCAAGCGTCATAACTAAAACCTCATAATTTCTTGTGTTCTCACTTTGCAAAGTCCATAAAATCTGTTTGTGCGTGAGACGCCTGCATCTGTGGGACTTGTAACTATTGTTAGCAGCTGTCATTAGGAGAGACTTTGCCTTAATTATCTCATCACTGTCTGCCTCATGGGATTTTCATATGTCCTGCAAAAGCTAAGAAAGCCAAAGCCATTTCAGTTCTTTATTGGCTTTAATTTTCAACACAAAGGTGCAGACACGTGATGACAAAAATATGATACTGAACAAAAGCGTTTGGCAGGTGAAGTCACAGACTTGCTGTTTTTCAGTTGAATCTGCTGAAACGGGAGGTTCACTCTTCTCATCTCATTTTAAGAGGGCAGCATTTTTGTTGCCTTATATCTTGCCGCCTCTGTGGGCATGTACACATTATTAAGCTGCTCAGGCCTCACACCAGCACCAGGCCTCCACCCCTCTACCCCGCCATCACTCTCCTACCCAGCTCCCCAGAGATAATCACGGTATTACAAATGAAAAGTCAGAGCCATAAATCAGTACTCCTCCACCCCCGGCCCACCTCACAACACCACCGCAGGTTCTCCGCATTCCTCCCCATCTCCCTCACTCTCCTCTCCAGCCTTCATTTAACCTGGGAAATTGCCGGCTTCGCCCGTTTTAGTGTTGCAAAAAAGACACACACACAAAACCAGAGAAAGGAAAGAGGGACGGATTGGGGGCTGGGAGGGCTGAGTAATCCGGGATTTCCACTGTGTGACTTCAGCAGTTGGCCCATGGTATCCATCAAACTCGCATCTGTGTCACACACATCCCTGTGTGTGTGTGTGTGTGTGTGTGTGTGTGTGTGTGTGTGTGTGTGTGTGTGTGTGTGTGTGTGTGTGTGTGTGTGTGTGTGTAAGTGTGAGAGAGTGTGAGTGAGTAAGAGAGAGAGCTTTGCAATCCTGCATGACTCAGATGCAGCTGGTCTGCTGAAGTGGATGTGCAGGGACAGTCGAGGGTGGAAAAATACACAAAAAAATATAAACCAATTTTAGGAATCTAATGTCCTGTGTGAAAATCACACATCAGACTAATATGATTTTAGATTTAGACAAAAGAAGAACAAATGGCACAGATCGGGAGAAATCAGTGCATCATAGATAATAATATACTCTTGTTTTATTCACACCTTTAACAACCCGTGTTGTAAAAAGTGCCAAATGAAGACACCTTTCTTCCCAGCTAGTAGCACTCTAGAACCCAAGTTGATGAAAAACTGATGTAGAACGGTTGAAGGCGTCAGACGTCGCTGGCTACAGATGAAAAGTTACTGCTGTTGTATCAAACAAATGAGGACAGAGGGACTGACATGCAGGCTGATCCAGGTGTCAGGCTGTGCAGTACAGCAGCTAATAGCAAGAGAAAAGGAGAGAACAAGAAAGGCAAGGAAGAATAGATAGCAGGAGAGAGGGATGTCTCCCCCCCTCCCCAGCTTGTCAGTCAGTCACAGAGGGGGAGAACGACAGGCCACAATGGGGCCCTTCAACGGCTGGCTGAAAGTTGTAATTTAGCATGAAGAGCCATCGAGGGGCGAGCCTAAATATAGCTCCACATATACATTGTGTCTTGTAGAGAGAATAGCAATTAACAGCCAATTAAATGAATGACTGGGGTCAGCAGCAGCAGCAAACTAATGGTGGGTGTGTTGCTGCGCTACCGGATAATCCGAAGAGACAAAGAGAGAGGTTTGGGAGTGAGAGAGGGCGCATTTCTCAACATTTTCTTTTGAGCAAGGCAGCATAATGGGATTTGAAGGGTTCCAGTAATGCGTCACCTGTCCATCAAATAAATTGTGTGCTTGTATAAAGAACTCATATAATAACTACTTTATGCATGTCATCCTACATGCATGCACTCAGACATCAATGCACTGTGTGAACTGGGACTTGCAATGGAAATGCAGGGCCTCCAGCTCCAGCAGGAGCTTTTGCAAGTCGGGGGTCTTTATTGGTAACAAAAGACCTTTAATCAGGTGTAGCAGGGCTAATGTCATATTCAACTAAGGAGATTGATTCAACAGAGGACTTAGCTTTGATTTGATTTGAGCATGATCACTTAGTTCATTATATTGCCCCACACTGGGCTGTTTTATTCTATACTATTGTTTTAGGAGCAGTAGATCATTATTTAGTGCGGTTTTTAAAAATTAATAGAACTCGGTGTGACAACACTTGCACAGGTTACTTTGACTATTGTAATTACCTTGTCCTGGGTGACACACATAGGGTACAAAAGCATGTATGTGATCTTCATTCAGATTACAAAGAGGTCGTATGCTCATGTGTCAGTGTACTCATAGCCTGTATATAAAAGATAGAGACCGCCTACTTACTGGTTTCTGGACTCTACGTTACAGAGTTTTGGTTTCTTTATACCTCATTCTAGATACTTCAAAACTAATGAGTGATGTGGCAAGTTAGCACCTTCCCAAAAAAGCGAGGAAACACAGTAGCCACATTCAGGTATTACTAGCAAAACCAAGTATTTTTGTCTTTTGTACTTAAAAACAGCTCTGCAGCACATTCAAGGATAGAGTCTGGTCAGTGCTCTATGCATGGCTTAATTTAAGAATCACAAATACACATCAATAGCAGTACAGAGTTTACGTGGATGGTGGCAGTACAGAGCGCCACCATCTTGGATTGCTAACCCGGGGTATTCGACAAAAACATATCTTAGTGGGAACTGGAATTTCCAGGAAAGCACCATTATCAGGAGCAAAAGATACCATATTTGAACAAAAACAGCATTATTCAATTTAGGTTTAGTTGTATAGCATCAAGTCACACAAAAAGATTCTACAGTGTTCATGGAAAAAGCCCTAAGGATCAGATGGTCTCCTGTGAGCAGCACTTTGCAACACTGGGGAGGAAAAACTTGCTTTTAACAGGAAGAAACCTGTGGGAGAGCCAGGGTCAGGGTGGGGCTGTTTGCCCCTTTCAGTCTTTTCAAGGTGAGACGATAAAGCAGAGGAAAGACAGGGATACGGAGCAGAACATGCACCGTGGGAGAGAGAAGACAAGTGTTAACGACTTGCAGTGGTGGTGTGTAAACATGTGGGGACTGAAAAAAGCTGAGTGGAGAAGATATACTCAGCGCACCACAGTGTATCAGCTAAGGAAGCTTAGTTACACCCTATAGTTAATAAAATCCAAATGGGTAAGTTATAAACATTCACTCATGGCATGCAGTTGCTATGAAGGGATAAACTGTCCACAGACCAGACTGTGCTGTGAAGTTGGGCTTTTTAATGTTACAGTCTACAGGGATTGAGCAGCTTGTTGAACAAGCCTGAAGTGGCCATTAGAGGAACTGGTTAACGAATGAGTGGAGGACACATGATGACTCATAAGAATCTGTAATTTTTTTTTTAATTAATTTAATTTTGGGCATCTGTGTTATCATTTCCATAACTCTCCATTTCTGTCTGTCGAAGCTAATGCACAATCCCAGAGTTTTAAGGATCCTGAAAACGGTGGACTTACGTGGAGTCCAGGATTAACATATCAAAAGCTCCGGGTTTACGAAAAAACATATTTGTGTGGACGTGGCTCGAGTCACTGCGGTAGCCGAAGAACATCGAAACAAGTCCCCATCTAATTGCCTCGCCTTTGAAAAGGCAACTACTTGCTTCAAAAAAACAAGGCGAGTCATTAACGCTGTTCTGGCAGCAATCCCACCTCCCCTCCTCATCCCCACTTCTCCTGCTCTCTCTCTCTGCTGCAGCTGATAACACCTTGTTCAGAGCCAGTGATCAAGGCAGAATCATCTCCTTCTCACCCCCATCTTTTCTGCAACTCCACCTGCGTAATTGCCGCACCTAACCTTTTCAGCGCTGCCTCCACTGGGAGTCAGCCAGCCAGCCCAATTGGGCTGCGGGTATTAATAGAATCTCATTTCATGCCTCCATCGGATAAAACAAAGGTTGGGTTTCACCGAGCAAGTTTGATCTTTTTACTGCGACTGTTGAGAAGGTAACTGCGCAGTGTGGATTCAGAAAAGCGTGTTCTTGTGTGTGTGTGTGAGAGAGGGAGAAAGTCAGCAGGGCCACGTGGGGGTTTGGCGCAGGCAGCTGGGTGGGCAGGAGGGTTAGCCAGCAAAGTGTATAATCATGGTAAAAATCCATCAACAACTCCTGCAGATTACATGATAAGATGCATAATTTGCTCTTGCCCTCCAGAATGACACCGAGTCTGGTATTTGCTTTTGCCTTTCTCTCTTCCTACTCCTGAAAAACAAATCTCTTTAGGCACAAAAACAACTTGGTTAGACGATTCTGGCAAAACTAATTCATAATTATGGCGACAAGGTGACAGAATCACAGCATGTAGGGATTCTCAAGGGAAATCATCTCAACATCAGGGATTACAGTCACTTAAATGCAAACAGAGGACCTCATATAAACTTAGTTCATGAATAAAAGTATTAAAAGTATATATATATATATATATATATATATATATATATATATATATATATATATATATATATATATATATATATATATAACACCTCCTGGATGAATCCACACTTTGTCACACATGTTTGTATATGGTCTAATTATGCCTTTTGCCCTTTGTGGTTTTAATATCCTGGATTGCCACAGTGGTTGAAAATGGATCTGTATGTTATTTCATGGTGAAATGGACCCAGGCTGAGGTTTCTGACCTTTCAGTGCTGAAGTTAAATGAAACTCATTAGTGGCTAAATACTCCATGACGTATTCTCTGTGTTAACACATTCTTCTTTTATTTATTTATTTTTTCGCTGAGCTTCTTCAATGTGACTTCTTTTAATTAAGCTCCAAATTAGGGCTGGATTGTCTAGTTTGTAATTGTGCCACAAAAAGCCGTTCCTGCTCACAAATCATATGATTTTCCAAAGATCACGGCATAATCAGCGGTGTTTAAAGGTGCTCTAAAGGATATTTCAGGTTGCGTGACATGTCGTTTTTTTTCTAGAGCTTAATATGAGGTTGCTCAAATGGCCTTTATTTAACACAGAGCCCTTTGACAAACCATATTGTAACAGTATTGTCCTCCTATTTAGAGATCAATGCAGCCCCACCACGCACACTCTGATGTGAGCTGCTTGTGCCTGAGATGCATCTTGGGAAATCTCTTTAATGAACAAACAAAGCAATCAGCAGAACAAGCTTTCTGGTTAGCAGTCACATTACTAACATACTGAGGAATGCGTGCCCACATTACCATTTAAAACCTTTGCCTTTTATCATTAGTCTCTTTCTGTCTTTCTCTCTGCTTTTTCTTCTTGTTTCTTGCTGCTTTGTGTCTTTCAGCCCTGTAACCAAGGCTGTGGCAGACACTTTGCGGGCTGTTTTTTCCAGCCTTATTAATGCATAGATGTTGTGGATGATGTGGCAAAGACATCTTTGTTCAGGGAATCCCTGGTGTGACACAAATTGATGGAGATCTATGAGAATCCAGCTTGTTACGAGGGAGCCAGGGCTATTTATGAGGTGGGTGTTAGTGGGGAGGGGTGTAAGGGGGCAGATACAAGGCAGAGGAGAAGGAAGGGCGCAGCAGGTCTCCGAAGACCAGGCAGCAACTCTCATTTAAAAAGCGATCGAGAACGAGCAAAAAGTTTGCTTTCATCCAGGAACAGAGTAGAAATCATTATACGACATAAGCATACACCCTATGCGCGTTTCACACACAAACACACACGCGTGCACGGTCGCACAGTTCAGTGAGTCTGCTATCCTCAGCTCAAAGCTCAGTAAATTAAAAGTCTGACCAGAGAAAGCATTTATGTGCAATATGTGCAATAAGGAGGTGTGTGTGGGTGGGCTGCTGTCTTAATTGGGAATTAATGAGGGGGACAGGGTGACAGAGGAAGTGGGGGCTGAGGGAAGGTTTGTAGGGAGAGTGCGACAGAGAGAAAGAAGCAGAGGAGGGGATTACCTTGGAACAGTATGGTGAGTGGGAGGGCTTTTCCTGTCAGTCCTGCCCTCTGGTACACTGTTGGGACCGGGATCTCCCTTGAAACAGCTAAGATTTTCCTGTCAGTCCTGCCCTCTGGTACGCTGTTGGGACAGGAATCTCCACTGAAACACCTGCCACACCCTTCTTTTCTGATGACACATTAAGTTTCTACCCGATTAAGACTTTTGAACAAGTAAAACAGTAAAAAATGGAAACACATGAAGAAAATTGTTGCTGTGTTATGGTGCCACCTTTGGGCTTGGGTTACACAGATTATTTGCAGCCCTTTTTAAAGTCTGTAGGAACGGCTTCATAATCCCTCATTTTTATTCAAATCAGAATAGATTAATGAGAAATGAGAGTCTGACTTATACTTCATGTTTCAGAGAATACTAAATGTGATTATTCATATAGCAGTTTTCTTTCACTCCTCCTATCCTTTCATCTCCCGCTCTCTTTCCTCAACTCTGTTTCCAAACCATCTTCATTGGTTCCTTTCTCCCGTCTATATTTATGTACTCCATATTGAAAAGTTCTTCTGCGCTCAGAGCGAAGCTGTGCGTGGCTCCTCACTGCAATTACTGATTAATTACAGGGAATTAAAGCAATTAGAACTGCTGAGATATACAATTAACGAACACACGCTTCATGACGCCATGCACAGGCTGTGCAATCACTAGATTGCAATGCAAATACGTCTCTCTTTTAATCTCCCTCACAGTTATTCTTTCATTTTCTCATTCTGCTCTCTAGCACTTGCCCAACACGTACACACACACACACACACACAACAGGGTGGCAGGTTTTCCAGTTCATTAAATAGTATTTAATTTGAAAATACCTCTGTGCAGAGGGAGATGTGAGAACCCCAAGAGACAAAAACTAAAGCAGGAGTGGGCAACGACAAAGGGATTCCTCCATCTGTCGCCCTCGATCCTGTGAACTGGGGAAGGCAGGAAACAACAATTCTTCAGCAACCACAGAAAAATGGTGAAGAGATCTTTGTGATGGCATTTTAGGGCACAGAGGGCAGGGCCACCTTTGCAAATGTATGGCCAATTTAGATTTGCCTAGAAAACATAACCCCATCCATGTCTTTAGACTGTGGGAGGAAGCTGGAGTAACCAGAAAGAGCCCGCCCAGACATGGGGAAAACATGCAAACCCCACACAGAAAAGCCCCAGCTACCAACTAAGGGATTCAAACCCAGTGAGGCAAACCACCGCACCACCATGCTGTCATGATCTAAGGTGTGCCAGGCTGTAATTGTGGAGCAAAAATGGCAAAAACGGGGAAATTTCAGGAAACTTGCCTATTGTATTTCTTGCTCATTGAATGTAGAACACCAAGAACGATCATGTTTGTAGGGTAAATATGAAGCAGAGCCAGTAACCAGTTTGCAAAGATGAAGGATGGAAATATAAAGTAAACTTGACCACAGACAGTATATGAGAGTCTAGAGTGCAGAAGTGTCGTAAATCTATATTATTTTTCATGTGGCTGCTAAAAGTAGATGCATAGATGCAAGAAAATGAGTCTACTTCTGTCTCATTAAACATTTTCCTGGAGGCTTCACTTTCATAAGTTTCAAGTTTTGTTTAACATAGAAGTATATTTATTCTGTACAGCACTTGTTAGAGTAGAGTTCACCTCAATGCAAGGTATGGCTGAGGGCGTGGCTACACTGTGACTGGTAGATGCTGCTTTATGAGAGTGAAGAATCCTCAATTTGTTAGACCCGGTCTAGCTGAAATGTATAAGCTGGGGATTTAAAAATATCCATGAATCTAACTTTAGCTTCGTCTCAAAAACCAATGGATTATATCTATTCTTTGTATACGGACTATAGGTTTGATGCCCTGCAGTTTAAAAAGCTTCAAGAAACTGGACCAAACGCAAAGCAAATGCACTTCTTCTTTTTCACTTGTCTTTGTAAGATGTGTTTAACTTATTTTGGATATTTTTGCGATCAACCTGGTGTCAGGCCCATTTTATAAGCACTCTTTAAACCAGCGTAACACCATTACTGTTTGTGCTAAAGAGAAAATTCAAACAGTTTCGGAAAGAAAATGAGATGAGCTTTACGAGGACATTTGGTACATCAAGGTAGCAGAAAGTATTCACAAGGTGGTGCTTTCTGAACACAGACAGAAAAATCTGATCTGCCCTAATTTTACCGTGTGTGCTGCTTCACATTACCGTAACTCCTCAACCAGTTTGGGTTAGAGTGAAAAATGGTTCCTGGAAGATGAGAATTATTTTGTAAGTTTACAACATTACAAAATAAGTCCAGACGGCCTGCATAATTCTTCTGAGATGTAGTCATAAGAGTGTAGCTGCATGAGAAAACACCCCGCCTGGCTCATATTAAAACCATTCATTCAGTGTTTTGTTGATTAATTTAACATTCACTCATAAAGGTGTCATGGTGCCATAAACTGCTTCAGATTGCTTGATTCCCAGACTGCTGTACGGGTTTCCTCATGATGCTCTGTTTCCCTCCCACACTCCAAACATCATTAGGTAAGAACCGCAATGTGAATATGAGTGCGAGAGCGTGTTTGTCTGTCTGCGATGGCCCTGTGCATGTCTGACTGGTGATCCTTCCCGAATCCCTGGTGACTGTGCAAAAAGATTGAGTGGGTAGAGACTATAAATGAAGTTGTGACTTTCTCACCCAGTTCAGAGGAAATGCGATTGTGTAAGTGTTTCTCAGGCTGTGGTTGGAGCGACGCACCAAGATTTCCATCATCTGTTCTGTCGGGATGCAACGATTAATTTCAAACGCAGGGAAAAATGGTTGCAGAGGAGCAGAGGTACATGAAAAGGAGAGCATACAGTAGCAAACACACAATTCACTGAACTAATATAAGCATAAACTATACTGTTATTGTACAGTAAGTGAAAACTGACAAGGATAACTCTGACAGCCCAAAGACAAAAAGAGAGACTTGCAGCTTGGGGGACTTATTGTGCCCTAGAGTTTCCACAACAATGACATACTTTCACATACAACAATACGTGACTTGAAAAGCAGGGAGGTTGAAGGGAAAACAATTCGTAAAACAAATAAAACTTGAAGTGGAGAGATTGATAGGTGACAAGATGCTCCTCTACTCCTCTGTCTCCCTCTTTCTGGCACGCTGAGTGTGATGCCCTGAGGCGGTGCCCACGGATATACTCTCCTTTTTTCCCCCCTAACCTCTTTGCCTTCACTTAACAAAAAAGCACACCATCTCCATGACTCGTATGAACTTTCTCTTAAAAACTTTTCTCACCTGCACGTATACATCCTGTGCGTTCACACCTATCAAAAGCTGTACACTGAGATAAACCATCTCAAAGTGTATTATAATTTCCAAAACAAACCCTCACTCTTTCCGAGCTTACATAAATGTTGAAATATTCATATACATACATATTTCTTCTCTTCATTTTTTTTCCCGTTTGCCGAGTTTCAAAAAGGAACATTTTTCTGCACTTTAGGATTTGCTATATTTATGAGGAGTGCAGGAAGTGTCCCCAAGGCAACACAGTGACTCATCTCATGGTCCTGCAGCAGTGAAGAGATGAACCTTAGACCACATACTCACACCTTCTGCAGCACACAAATACAAATGCACAGAAAATGTTATGAGTGGAGAGAAGAGGTCGGCGTTCTTTGAAAGCGAAGGAGGAATACTCGCAGTCAGTGTCATAAAAGAGGAAAAGAATGTGTCAGTAATATAAAGCTGATTAGCCTGGTATCTCTACTACCCACAGAGAGAAGGATTTGCCTTTAAATCTATGCAGATCCTTTATACTCGACTTAAAATCAAAGGGTAATGAAAACAAGCGGCTAATGGAAATGAGTTCAGGTTGGTCACTGGTAAAAATAAAACCACAACCTGTCTAGCGTTGATGCTTTTAAAGACAAGTCTGTAGCTTGCTGAAGCAAAAAAGATGAGGCTTATATAATGTCATCAGTTCTGCAGAAATGTAGTAACAAATCAAATAAAAATTAACCTGAGACTGACACTATAAAAAGATGCCCTCTTGAGATTTTCAGCACCTCTAATTGATTTTTCTTATTCGTAAAACATTTGCAAAGCAAGTATTTTAAATCCTGCATTGCTGTACCAGCTAGCGGTCTTCACAATCTTTATTTATATGGACAACGTTTGGTACTCTGGGCTTTACCCTCAGTAGATTCCCTGCTGCTTTATCCTATTGATGCTTTAGCTTTTAATCACAATTGTCACATAAGCTGGTTGGGAGCTAGTTATGTTCAGAGTTTTGGTTTAAAATCCGTGCGCCCAAGCCGTCACACTGCCTCCACCATGTTTTGGATCATGAGCTGTTCCATGACTTCTCTATACTTTTTCTTGCCATTATTCTGGTAGATGCTGATCTTGATTTTTTCTGCCCAAAAATGTGGCACATGTTAAGGAGCTGAAACTCCTAAACCCTTCATCCAATCGAATGTGGATGCCCTCAAATGAAGGCTGAGAGTCTACACATAATGTCCATGTCAATTATATACTGTACCTATAATGGACCTAGCTGTAAACTATTGACAATAAATTGGACTGAATTGAAAACACCACTGCGCTGTGCTGGAAAGGTCAGACCCGTCTCTATTTCCTGAGGCGGCTGAGGTCTTTTAACATCTGTCGGACGATGCTCAGGATTTTCTTTGAGTCTGTTGTAGCTAGTGCTATACTCTATGCTGTTGCACTGAGGCAGCAGACTGAGGGTTGTGGATGCCAACAGACTAAATAAACCAACTGGCAAGGCCACAACACTGTGGGGTCGGAGAAGGACTCTCTAAAGGTGGTGTTGGAGATAACTTAAGGACAATGCTGGCCAGCCACAGGAGCACATTCAGTGAGAGACTGAGATTACCCAGATGCACCACTGAACGACCACAGGAGATCATTCGTGCCTGTGGCTATCGCTCCGTACCATTCCTTCACCTAAAAGCACACATCAAGTAGACATCAAGTTCTACATTTTTAAAATCTTTACATCCTCTACAGAGAAAATAACTCTGTAGTTATATATAAACAGGTACTTAAAAATAAATAATAGAAAATAAATAAGTCAATATGACAGGGGGCACCTCAATTTCAACTTTATTTATATTTCAATGTCAAGATATTTATATATTTTATTTATTATTATCTGTGTGTTTTACATTGTGAAACTGATGCTACTAGAACACAGATTAGAACATGGATCAGGCTATTCATCACCAATTTAATACCCAGCCTCTATTAGGCTATTGGATAGTACCCTTTAAATAAATCCAGTTTAAAGTGTCAGAGCTCTGATGTGCAGCTGTCATGTTACAAATAAACAGCAGCAATGAGAGCGCACTCAGCAATAAAAGAATTAACTCATGTTAAATTGTTTATTTTACTGCTCTGCACACTAGATCACCAAATCACCAGCGTTAATTGCTTGCTTTATTTGCTGTTAGATTTTATGTTGTTTATAGATTGTCATCACCATTTTATCATCGTCATCTGATAGTGTCTCTGACTGTAGAGGGAAGAAGAGTCACATGATGCATGAAACACCAGTTTTTTATGAGCCTGTGTGGGTGAGAAACCTGAAACAGACCGCACAGCTCAACAGCTAAAGTTGATAATTGTCTCCAGCCGATCACTGTAAAAAGTGACGCTGAAATGTCTCCTCCACCCGGAGGGTGCCTGGCTGCAGGACAGGTCTTCAATCCTTTCTCCTTCATGTTAGTGAATGGAACAAGGGTCAAACTAAAACAAGAAATGTTCACCACAGATGCATTACTACTTATTATGCAGTACTTTACTTAATTACTCACTGGAAAAAGTACACAAATGAGGACACACGTATAACTTTCATTGTGCTTTTTACATATGAAAAAAAAACTGACACCACAAAGCAAAGTCAAAAGCCTTCCCAAAAAGATTTAAAGGTTTTTCCATAAACATATAAAGGTAGAAATGGAAGCGACGGAGCTGCTAGCCTCATCACTGCCTTTGTTACCTGCTCGAGTTCAGGTAACCCCGAACCGTCCCTTAGTTAAGCTGTAATAGGCTTAGCCATGTACTGCTGGGTGGTTTACCACGATTCACTGATTGTTTTTTGTTCACTGATCTCTTTTCACTCTGTTTACTGCATGAAATCATTAGCAATTCTCAAACTCTTTCCCCTCACCCTCAACCAGTTGCAGCAGATTGCTGCCCCTCGGTGAGCCTGGCTCTGTCAGAGCTTTCTTCCTATTAGAAGTTCTTCTTTCCCACTGTCACCAAGTGCTTGCTCATGGGGCAGGTCATGCGACTGATGAGATTTCTGTCTAGAATTGTGTTTTGTGGATAAGTGTCAAACCTTGTCAAAGGACTGGCCCAAATTTCATATTTTTCTGTTCTCTGCCCTCTCCTAGTGATGATAGAATAATGTAGCATTTACAGCCACCGTTTACATTATATTTCTGTACTTTAATTTGCATTTGGACATTTTCCAGGCAGTCGTATCAAAGATTGATGAGTTGTTCATTGAAATTCTGCCAAATTCAAGGTTAGAGCTGTGTAAGTCTGCCACTGCTCTTGGCTCATTTGTGCAGTGCAGTGAAGAGCGCTGATCTGGGTGCTCTGTCCTCTCTGTTTGCACCTCTATCCTAATGTTTCTTTCCTCCACTGAACACATTTTATATGTCTACTTTGTCTCTCTAAACTATCTAAGGTGCTGTGATTTATGCTACATGACTTAACCTTTGTGCAAAGTTCTGGCTTACACTCTCTTCGGGATGCTGAAGAGAAGAGTGGCTTCCCTAATTTACTGGCAACTCCCTTCACTGTGGTGGATCTTGGATATCTCTGCTGTTCCTCTGTGGAAGTGGCATTGGGATTAAGAGGGAAAAAATTGGCCTAAATTGTTGTGAAGCATAAAAATGTATGCTTCACAACAATTTAAGACAAGCTCCCAATACTTGACTCATGTCTTCTTAAATCTGAAATGTGTGCCACTGGATCACGGGCATTGATGCAACACAGACACACAGCTCTCCATCCACATACTCCTTCCCCACCAGTTTAAATTATTAGTCTGTTTTACATTGGGAAACTGATGCTACTAGATACCCAGCTTTTATTAGGCTATTGGATAGTAACCTTTAAATAAATCCAGTTTAAAGTGTCAGAGCTCTGATGTGCAGCTGTCACATTACAAATAAACAGCAGCAATGAGAGCGCACTCAGCAATAAAATAATTAATTCATGTTAAATTGTTTATTTTACTGCTCTGCGCACTAGATCACCAAATTAATGATTTTCTGTAGCATTAATTGCTTGCTTCATTTGCTGTTAATTTTTATGCTGTTTATAGATTTTCATCACCATTTTATAGTCGTAATCTGATAGTGTCTCAGACTGAAAAAGAGTCACATGATGCATGAAACACCAGTTTTTTATGAGCCTGTGTGGGTGAGAAACCTGAAACAGACCGCACAGCTCAACAGCTAAAGTTGATAATTGTCTCCAGCCGATCACTGTAAAAAGTGACGCTGAAATGTCTCCTCCACCCCGAGGGTGCCTGGCTCCAGGACAGAGCTTTAATCCTTTCTCCTTCATGTTAGTGAATGGAACAAGGGTCAAACTAAAACAAGAAATGTTCACCACAGATGTGTTTTTCCCAAAGATGCTTTATGCCATTGTGAGTAGGTTTTATCGTGCTGTCTTTGGGGGTCTGTTTTATCATAAGTTTGATTTTAATTACTGGGTGCTGTAAAACTGGAGTGTAAGGTGAAGGCTTTGACTGACAACGGCAGTGACAGATTAACGTGCCTATTTGTGTTCAGTAATTGCAGCTAGTGGGAGGAAGTGGAGTCAGGTCGTCCATCTTTTATCAAACCAAAGTTGTTTAAAACAAGCCACAGACTGAGCCGATCTGTTGGCCGAGGGCGGCTAATGTTTAGACGCTACATCCAGAATCACATTCAAAATCCTTCTACTCCAGTGTTGCGGTCATTACTCAAAAATACTAATGTATTTTATGTTACGGATTACTCTTTTTGAAAGTACGTCATTCTTGAAGAGCTTTGCAAGTTAATCATTTAAGCCACATGTTGCCTAGATTCTTACACTGTGAATTCATGTCTGTCAGATAAATGCATAGTGTCTTTACTGAGCTTTCAGCAGATGCTGCATAGACTCAAGATGGAGCATCTGCTGCAAGGGCCGATGCCGCCAGTTGGTACAGAAGCCTGACTCGGATGGCCGTGCCTAAGACCAAACTCATATCTGCCTCATCGCTGATTAACGTTCACCGCTCACGCCATCCTTGAGTGTGACTGCAGGGCTTAACACATGCAAGGGACCAGTTGAAGATGTCAGGTCCTCGGTGAATCCACTAAAACAGATAACCGTTCTGTGCATGGCATGCTTTGCACAAATGTTTTTTGTTCAGCTGGAAGGAGCATCGTTTATAAACCCTCCACAACCTACAGACAGATGGAAGGCGGGGAGTCTTGGGTTTGTTTTGTTTTTATTAATGAGACTGTCTCAGATTTGTGCACAGGAAAAACTGCTTCCTGTTTGGTTGCTCAGGAGCTGCAATTTTTGTTTTTTGATAGTTTGGTGTGCCCTTGACTGTTGTAGTTGTTGCCGGCTAATCTGCTGTATCATGTTGCTTCTGACATGTTAGTAAATTAATTTGGTTTCTTGGGTAGTGAATCAAGGCATATCCTAGTACAGAGCTGCCTTCTTAGAGTTGCAGAGATTATTGGAAAGAATACAGGATTAACTAAACACTTAAAAAGTATTGTGAAGATAGCCGTGCAGGTCCCATTCAGTGGGAAATGACTCAGTTAAAAAAAAATCTATGGGAAAACTTTCATCAACAAGGCGGCAAAATGTATGCTTGTTACAGGAAACAGAAAACGGAGAACAACAAAATTATGTACAATTATGTATTATATATATTTAAAAAAGAGAGATAATTAAAACTCTGTATTTGGGGGATATTTTGTGGCTTGGGTGTAACAAAAACAAAAGCTGAGAAACAGACCGTCATATTGTATTTGCTAAAGCTACACTACATATATAAACTATTTAATCTGGTAATCAGTCAGTCTGTCTGCTTTTATGATTTATTACTGTAAAAATTAAAGCAGTAATAAGCATGCTGATTCCTAATTATAATTTACTGTTAAGTGAAGATGAGGAAAATTTGTTTTTAAAACAATGTTAAGATTTTAAATATTATCATTAAATGATTTTTCACATGTCTGTTGGTTTTCAGTCTTAGACTAAACCATGTTTACTGATTGCAAAGCACTGCAAATAAAATACATTGAAAATGATACAAGTATCTGACTGCGTGTCCAGCTATGAAAGCAGAATGGCAGATATGTAATGTTTTTGTTTAAGTGGTTCCCAAAGTGGGGGGTGCAGAGCCATTGCAGGAGGGGCGCAGTATGAATTACAAACCAACTTCCTTCCCCTAAGCCAAAGACTGGAAAATATGATGGGGGGGGGGGGGGTTGACATCTTTTTTTTCCAAATAAGAAAGCGTAAAAAATTAAATCTAATAGTTTTCTCAAGTATTTTTTTTTCTTAAATTACTTACATAGCTTTTGCCTGTCTATTACTGTGTAATGCACAACTACTGCCAGAAGGGGGCAGTGATTTACATTTACGCTGTTTGCTAATAGCTACAAAATCAAACCACAAAAGCTTAAGACGATGAAACTGTCAAATCTGTGAGGCACAAAGAGATTAGACGCTACTTTACAAAAAGGTGAAAAATAAAAAGCCGAAGTACACTCATTTGAGATCGGTGGCAGTTTTAAATGTCGAACAGTATTTTTGCTTGACATCGAACCTCTCAGTTAAAAGTTACAGTTTTTTTCAACAACCAAAATCTCAATGTCTTCTTTGACTGGCTTTTGTGACTATTGTAGGATATATTGTCCTTCCCTAATTTAGCATTAGGGAAGGACAGACCCAAGTATCCTTCCTTGACTCCTTGGTACAGTTCATTTATAAGAAAAAGGTGCCACTGAATATAATCCAGGGAGGGATAACATTTACTGTGACAGCATAATTGGGAAAATGATCCCAATTATATTGTAATATTTGAACAGAAAGTGATATCTAGAGGACAGTGCGGAAATTGTCAAAACTGAGAGGTTAGTGCCAGTGAATGCTTTACTTTTTGTTTTAGTATCAACATTATAAAAAGGCATGTAAATGAGATGTAGATTTGTAGCACAATAATATGACCTTAAAGGCAAAAAAGAGCACTGCTGTTTAAAAATTTGCATTTGAGTGCCAAGGCCATATTTCCATATTGTTTAGATTTGCGTGTGTTTGTTCTTGTTCATGTGTTTGCAGTTTAAAAAAATGGTAATCTGTCTAATGTCATATATATTCTTACAGCTGTCACTGTTAAGAGCAGATTTAGTGTATATTAAGGTTGCACCATCATACGCAGACCAGCTAAAAACGCCACAGTCGCTCAGCGGTGAATACAAAAAAGAAAGACAAGAGGCCATTTTCCCTATTTTCATCTCCCCGTTAATCCTCACTCCTCTTTGCACGCAAGCTGCAGAATACTTTAACAGCGCCGTAAATGGAATGCAGTTTACCATCACTCTCCCTCCCTCTGTCCCCCTCCTGTCCCACTGTTTCCCACAGAACAGTTTAACACATTATGACCGCACTGGCGTACACTCGCTCAAATGACATCTAATGCATTCAGCTCGGATAATGTGCACCGTGGCATGTTGCATTTCCATACCGCTGCTTAGTACATCACCGTCACAGGAAGCCATTATGGTAATACAGCACCTGAGGGAAGAGAGACGGAAAGAGGGAAGAAGTTGTCAGAGAGTTTGGAGGGAAGGGGAAAGATGGAAGAGAGGAAGACGCAGGCTTACACAGATTAGAGAAGGGTTAATGGGTACTCACAGGGGAAAATGGTGTGCAAAGACAAGGACGTGTGATGTTCTGATGTGATTTGTAGGCTCATAAAGTAAGTTTGCTCGCAGGTGAACAATAAATGTGATACTGTAGCTTTTGAACTTGAGTACGGGAACTACTTAGGTTCCAAGAATGTGCTGTACACATTGTTGACTAAAAATCTATTTTTTAACTTGTCCTGGGTTCATGTGAACTCTCGGCCATCAGTCTCAGCTACAGTAAATATTAAACTTCAATACTTAAGCCACTCTGGTCTTGGTCAAGACTCATTTAGGTTGAACCAGCCTTTGCTCAGAGTCATTTGCTCATCTCTGGAGTCTTGGACTAAAATTCTTTACAGTAACACTAGTCTACATGCACAAGTAATCATGCAGAAGAGCATGTAATGCCTTAATACCAAGTGACATCATGACTTTAAATGTGTTATACACCAGCATGTGGCATAATGTGATACTTTTATAAAAACAATTCAACCTTTTAATTTCTATAATCAAATAGAGCGTAGAGCATTCACGTTCAAAGTCATTTAACTTGTCCTTCTTCTCCATTCTGATGCTCAGTTTGAACTTCAGCAGGTGATCTTGATCATGTCTACAAGCATAAAAGCTTAGCCTTGTTGCTGTATGATTGGCTGATTAGATATTTGCACTAGCAAGATTTTGTACAGGTGCGCCTCACAAAGTGAGGGAACATCCCCTTTAATATCACCTTGAAGTATGGATGCACTTTTAAGATAAGATAACATTTATTAGTCCCACACGTGGGAAATTTGTTTTGTTACAGCAGAAAGTGGACAGTGCAAAGTTACACAGCAAAAATTAGAAAAACACTGGAATAAGATAAGATGATACTGTACACAATAGAATAAAATAAAACTAACAAATTTACAGCCAGGCTAGCTAGCACTCACTCGTGTTTGGCGGCACAAACACGTGTTCATGTTCAAATATATTAAATTGAAACAAATATGCTGCTTGCCTGTTCATTTTAGGATAGATTTTAAAAATGTATTGCCTGCCCTCACAGCCCGGCTCCCACTTACCTGGCAGACCTTCTACACATACACAACCCACAAAGGTCTCAGACTGGCTGACTAATCACTTCTTGTTGTCCCCACGGCAACACTGAAACACCGGGGAGACCAAACTTTTGCTGTGGACATATTTCAATGTCTATTTTAATTCTATTTTTCCATGTTTCACTTTTATTATTTTTCCTTTTAAAGTGGATTAATATGCATTTTGTATTTTACTGCTGGAAAGCCCATTGATCTAATATGCAGGGTTTTTTTAAAGTGCTCTATAAATATAGTTGGATCAGAATAATGCCAGACCCAAACCATCAAGACATTATCTCATTGAGAGACATAATTATGGCTTCATCCATCTTTTATACAGTAATGTTAATACAATGCAGAGAAATGTATTTTGATCGGTGCTTGCACAGGCAGTGATAGTAGAGATATTTTTCACCTCTTTGCTTAAGTTTAGGGGAAAGGACTTGGTGAGGGTTATAGGCAGAGTTTTAGTTAAAGGAAATCATCCTCAAACAACAACCGACACAAGGTTTAGGTTTTGGGAGCAAAATGTACATTATGCATTGCTTTAAAATGGAAGAGGAGAACAATCGCTTTTGTAACCAATTCATAATTACTCTGACTACAGGAGGAAGCTGTCAGTATAAAAAATATTGTACTGGGTGATTTAGTTTTTCTTTTCTTTTCTTTTTTATTTTGAAGGACAGTCAGGCTCTCATGGACAAAATTTTCATGCCCAGCTGTGGATCCTTCAGGCCGCTACATGCTTTTTGCATACTGCCCTTGAAAATAAAGCTACAACACAATACTAGAAAATGCATCTTTATCACCTCTGATGCTCCATCACTCTACTTAACTCGCTCCTGATCCTCACTCTTTCCATGCGCCATTATCACAGTCTCACCTTTACTCACTTCCTTTTCAGTTTCTCTTCCTCTTCTCTTTCTCTCGTTCTATCAGTCAATAACACACAGTGACAGCTTATGTAACATGTCAAGTTCCAAACTGAACTCAACTCTCCTTGATCTGCAGCCTTTTCCCTCTTCTAAATGACTCACTTCTGTTATAACACTTCAGCCCGAGTGAGAGACACAGCGGAGAGGGCGGGAGGAGAGGGGTGGCAGACAGAGACATGACATGAGAGAAGAGGAAACGCAGGTTTAATTATTCATACCTACTGCAGCAAAAAGAGAGCAAGAGAGGGAGAGAGAGACACCGAGGGGAAAGACAAAAAGAGAGGGCGATAAAGGAGAGCAGGGTTGACCCAAATGGGAAGGTATTCCTAGTGCAGTAGTGCACTCTGGGAGCCAAAGCTGTGCCGCCCTGGGGCCATGAATGTGAGGGAACTCCACCTCAAGCTGCCAGAAGGCCGCAGAGAGAAATCAAGTGGGTGAGGAGAGAGATACTCGTGAAATCTATGAGAAGTAGCCCATTAGTTGTATTATGCTTCCTTAGCTCAGTCTGGCTGTTATCTATATTGAATTCCCTTTTTACTTTCCCTCGAGCCTAACATACCCTATGAGCACGAATACAGCAGAGAGTGGAAGTTTTAGTCGTAATTTTCACTTGGGACCGTATCCACCAAGGTGTGTGTGTGTAATGCACTTATGAAGCGGGAAAAATGTGAACCAAAGTTCCCAAATCCCACCGACCTACCCCGGAGACATCTCATCACGAGAGATGACGCGCCACTGCGGGGAATGAGCGCCAAGAGAGCGCAGGGCCCCCCCATTCATCTGCAGTGCTCCCTCGAGACCAGCTCTCTTTCATCTCCTCACATCCTCGGGGTGCCCAACAACAAACCTCCGATGGAGAAAGAGGGGAAAGAAGCACGGAGTAAGAAGAAAAGGGAAGCTGTGGCCTGAGGTGGGATGACAGCAAAGCCTGAGCATTCCCAGCTAGAGGTCAACCTGTTCTGTTTATCCTAGTTTGGCTGGTGTGCTCGCGAGCCGGGTGTCAACATAACCTTATTTTCCTCTCTCTTACCAGAGGTTATGTATGCGCAACCGAGGAGGTTTTGTGTGGAAGTCAAAGCACAATTGTCTTTATTTTAACACCGATCCGCTCACTGAGAGCAACAGCGGCTGCCTGGCCGAAGACGCCGAAACCATATTTAATATTCCAGAAGAAGAAGAAAGTGGGCCTGTGCGGTGGTAGGCCAGCTGATTAGCTGTGATGTGTCTTTGTTGATGGTGGGAGTGAGGGAGGATGGGAACGAGAGGAAAAGGGAAGGGAGTTTTACGGAGATGAGTTGTGGCAGGTGTTGGACAATGACGGGAACAAAAGAGAGATTTGAACATTGTACTTCAAAAAACTCTTTCCCCTTTCTATTCTGTGTGAGTCTTTCTTCCTCTCCCTTCTTCCTCTTTTAATTGCTGCTCGCCGAGTCCCTTGTTCTTTCTTCTCATCCCCCCTGTGTTCTCCTGTGTCTCCCTGCTCGGCTCCCCTCAGTCCTCATCCATCTCCCTGCTCTCATTTTAATGTTGTCCTCTTGGAACCCCCCCCCCCCCCCTCACTTCGTCTCCTCTGTTCTAACTCTCTCCGCTCCATCTCTCATCTCCTTCATCCTTCTCTCCTTGGCTTTGCGCTCCTCCGCGATGAGCCGCTCACAAATGGCTTTTGAGGAGGCAGCGAGTCGTCACGGATGCAGTGACTAAACTTCCGATAAAATCAATGTTTAATTCAGATGACTGCAGGCCATTGACAGAAAAAGTGGAACCCTTTCATCTATATAAGGACTGCGAAAGAGGGGGGGATTGAGAGAGATGGAGGGAGAGGACTGACAGGATTAATGCAATTGTCATCAGTTGTTTCTTTAGCAGTGAGAAGGAACCATCAGCCTGCTGTTGCCACCTCTCAATAACATGTATTTACGAGCGAGCGAGCGTGCGTGCGTGCGTGCGTGCGTGTGTGTGTGTGTGTGTGTGTGTGTGTGTGTGTGTGTGTGTGTGTGTGTGTGCAAGTACGTAAATGATTTTTCCTCTCACCTGCTGTTCATTCTTCCTCCTGTCTTCCTGCATCCATCTGAATCATCCCCGCCTGACATTTATCTCATGTCATTCACAACACTCATCTCTTTCTTTTGGCATTTTTAGGATTCACATATATATATATATATATATAATACTGATCAAATGCTGCTCTCAAATCTACCTGTAAAATGTGAAACAAGGCTTCAAAGCTTGACCGGCTCATACGTCAAATATGAAACCGCACAACTAGGGCGAGCCATTTCAGGTCAGGTTACAAACATGCCGAAATGTCTCGTGCACGCATGTGTATTTGCATCACGTGTACGTGAAGATCAACCCTTCTGGCTCCGCGTTCAAATGTCAGACCTTTAACCTTTTAAAATGTGACCCGAGGCGGCACCCAGGCATGTCAGTCGCCAACTGCCACGTGCCGGAGAAAAATAAGACGTAGAAATGAGATGAAAATGCCAGCACTCGATCCTTCTATGTGCTGAAGAACAGATTGAAGTGTCATGTGGAGAGAGGAGAGAATCTGTTCCCATACAGGTGGTGAACAGAAGGTGAAGGCTGAGGGGAGGACGGGGTGGAGAGAGGGAGGCGAGGAGTGAGAGCAGAGGAGAGAAGAGGTGCGGGAGGAGGGCTGTTACTCTCATTACATAATGAATGAGGTGAGAAGCCACACATTTGCTGTAGAGGCTTTAGTCATTTTTATTCTGATGCAGACTGAAGCTTTTGAATCCAGCACCTTTATGCGCTCTCACTTGTCTGAAAAAATACATGCAGGGACACTGAATATGAGGCATAAATCTAATCCTAAAACACTGCAAGGTGCATATGTCTCTACATTTTCATTGCATGCATGCATAATGATATAGTATATAAAGTATTACCACAATTATAGTGAGAGCAGACATGCATGTGGGAAATGTGCATGTGTGCTGCATATTTATGTGTGCGCATACAATTGTGTCAGTGCGAGCGATTGGCTGACAGACAGCTCAAAGAATGACAGGTGACCACGCTACAAAGATAGAGATGTCTAGCTCAGCTGGGGGTTGAGAGGCGGAGGGGCAGGGTGGGGAACGGCAGGAAGCCCGGAGTGATGACTACATCGCCGCAGCCCCTGTCACTTCCCATTAGCAGCCCATACACACGAGCACAGTGGCTGTGATTGTAATTAATGCCGGTTTGGGTTCTGTGTTTGTTGCCGTTTGTGCACGTGGCGGCGCACGAACCAGCGAAGATGTGTGTATGAAAGACCAGAGAGTCTCTGTGAAGAATGAAAGCTGACAGAATTTATGGTGGCGTGCTGTGTGTAACAGCAACAGGATGCTGCCGCACACACTGTGACACCATTACCCCTCTGCACGTCCTGTCATGCCGACTTATGCGTCTTGTATTACCCACCGGTCAGCTCTACAACTTCCAATGAGCACGTACCAGAAAGAGCAGGTAGCACGGTGAGGCGCTGACTGGAAACTTAGTCGAGTGAATTTTTCATCTTCTATTCTACTTTTATAGCTTACGGGTTTACTATCGTTATTGTGTTGTTGGCAGGTGTTCAGACAAAAGTTGCTTGAGGTATCACTGAGACAGTGATATATGAGGAGTGGCTACAATGTTTTGCCCATAACTGGTTTAAATCTAATTGATTGTTCTGTCAAGAAAGTGACTTTGTGGACTTCCAGACTGCTTCCAGGATAGCTTCAAATTTAGAAGCTCCCTGGAAGATCCTTTCTGACCACTGGATTTTAATTTGAGGGAGAGACTTCGTAGGGAGGCCGCTCTGGCATGTAGTGCAGCTGGTGAGAGAAGGCTGTACTTGTGTGGAAGAATACTCTGGATTTAAAATTGACTGCACGCCGCTGCACAATGGGGTGCATTACAGTTCGGGTTGTTTGAGCTGAATGTTTTCCCTCAGATGCCTGAAGATGATACAATACAACTCAACATTGACAGTTTGACCCTGTGGGAAAAAACGTAGCGCATATTTCACAACATAGCTGGTGAAAAGAAGAGAAAAAAAAGTAGGGCCTCTTTGTTGTGCTCCTGTCTGCTTCTCCACTGAAAACTGCTGCCTGGTCACTGGGTCATAGCTCTCATTGCTTTGATGTGAAATTCAGGTCAGGTTTACGCAGACGTGGATGTTTTTCTACCTGTTCAAGTTTGAGGTCCTTGGTAAAACTGCAGATTTGCATATGGAAATTGTTCAAAACATGGCTTTCTGGGACCAATCAGAAAAAAAACTGCAGCAGTGGTGGAAACGGTCCAGAAATATACAAGGAGAATGCTTTTTATGGGGAGAGCAGCCAGATTTAATCAAGTATGGTATTTTATTTTTAATATCAGAACACCAGGACTGCACCTTGTACAATACACAAGGTCCAGGTTGAATGAAAGATCCAAGAGGTTGAAAGCTCCTAAGACACCTGCATTGTGGAGGTATAATACTCTGAGACTGCGCAAAAAAGGTTTAAAGTTTTTATTCCAGCAGAATCCACCTGAAAGAAGTGTGCCTCAGGTCTAGAAGAGCCAAACATCCAACGTGTTTACAGCTGCCACCGGGGAACTAACCATTAACCCTGCATTTTTAAAGCATCCACTCTTCCTGCTGTGCCATTGAAGCTGCGCTCTTACGTGAGGCGATGCTGCCTCTAGCGCTCACCCTGCTGACGCGTCCTTCATTGTTACCTCAAGTCCACATAACCACCAGCAACATCTCCATCACCACACTGACCCTGAGCATGAGTTAGAACTGTGGAAAAGCACGTGCAAACTTATTTTTATTATCAGTTCTTTTTTAAATATGTAAAGTTCAGGACCCTCTCTGTGGTTGTGTATATTTGTTGTTTGTTGTTTTCACTGTGGTCTTTGTTTGCTGTCACTGTAGCAGCATGGTTTTTCTGCCATAGGAGACACTGGAAATAATTACCAAGGGACTGCTTTGTTTTCTGAACTACGCGGACTTAAACAGACCCCCCCAAATGAGAAAACAGGACTACAGGCAAAAGGTTTTCGCAGTGCACAAGAATTTAAATCTTTATTCTACTTCTATTTGAACACACAGCTTAGTCTCGTACCCACAAAGATGCACTAACAACACAAGCCAAGCCAAGAGTCAGATACACAGAAAGGTGACATCCCTGTTTTCAAAGGAGAGCAGAAACAATATGATATCATGGACGAGCGTGCTCCAAAACAAAACAAAACCTCTGTGTCAGATCCAGGTCTGCCCAGAAATCTGTGGGTGGTGCTTCACGAGTAAGGCCCACTAATCTGAGAGCGGGCTCTGACCCAGATCTCACTGAGTGGGAACCACCCTGACCATCTGTGGGTCTCCACACCCTCCTGGCATCGCGCACACATGCTCGTACAATAACGATTCTTTCCTCAAAAAGTAAGGCAAAGAGGAAGAAGGACAGGGCAGCTTGAAAGAGAAGAGGCAGAAAAAAGAGACTGTGAAAGAGAGGAAGAGCATTACGGCTTAGAAAAATGTCACATTCCTCCGGTCGGTTTAATAGAAGGGCACTGCTATAAATCCACCTGCTCAACGACATACATGGCACAAGCTGGCTTTCAATACCATTTTTTGGCTCTCTTTTTCTCCCTGGCATTGAAGTGTGGGTCTGGAAGGCGGTATTGCAGGGCAGGCAGGCGGCACGGTCGAGTCGACCTTCTGCAGTGGCTGGGCAGGAGGGCAGGAGGACACCCTGCGCCCCAGCCCAGGCCTGCCGAGAGGCCATCTGGACAGGGGGAAACACATGCAGAGTACCTGGCCAGACCTGGAGCTCAACTCTGACTCACACACACACGCTCACTTACACACTTACACATGTATATATACACATAGCAGCACTCGTACGACAATTAGGAACAGACACACACACAGAGAAGTATAAATGTGGATCCCGATATGTTCGGCTGCTGAACGTTCACAGTCGATGTATATCTGTGGGTGAGTATATGACACACAAAATGCTCTTTGTAGATTATATGTATAATCAAGACTACATCAGTAGACTATATCCAGCTTGATACTCCCACTCAAACCCACACATGCTTTCCACACGGCACTCGTGAGTCTATGGTGATGTTAACGTTAAGCCCCTCAGATTCTGCCTGCCAACGAGTGTTTTACATTTGGTTAAAACAGATTCTGCCTGTGTTGCTTTGGAGAGTGCTACATTTGGTTAAAAGCCATTATTATGGTAATGTGAGGGTGCTTGAGATAATGGCAAGATGAGAGCAGCTCGACTGCCTCTGACATAACAACCCTACTCTATCTATCTCTTCAGCTTCTTTTCGCTCGCCCTCTCTCTCGCTATACTGTACCCTGCCCACCCTCCCTTCATCTATACCTCACAGTTTCTCTCCCTGACTCACCTCTCTCGCTGATCGCAAAGGTGTGGTTTTTTCCTCCCGTTTCCTGCTTGCAGCATAGCTGTTTTGTCATTAAAATCGAACATTATTGCGGGAGAGCTTTTGCTGTGGCCACAATTCAACTGTTTTTAAATGGACGCTTTTTGCACAATGCTGTTTTGGGGGGCGTTTTTGCACTGAGGGTTAACATTACACTCTATCTTCTATCTGTTGTCATCTATCCCGGGTCCTACCTGTGTGACAAGAGTTTTTCCCCTTGGAGGAGGGTGGATGGCAGATTTAGTGCTGCGAGCAGAAAACAGAGGATCAACTCAGAGAAGAGGAAAATATAAGTCACTGGTTAGGAATTTTTCAGGTCACTGGCGATAAAAAATCAGGAGGCAATGATGATGATGACAGAAGAGGGACAGGGAGAAATGGAGGAAGAAAGTCAGAGAAAGAATGAGGGAGAGAAGAGCAGAAAGGGGGTAAGGGGGGTTGGGAAAGGGAGATTGGGAGCAATGTAATGCCATCCACATCGAATTTCCCTTAATATGATTTTGTGTTCTGTGTCTATTCAAGTCAGCCCTGATTTGGTTGTGTGTATAATCGCATCAGAGCAGGGATTTGCTTTGGCTTTTTCACTGCTGTTGTGTTGTTTTTTTCCCTCTTATTGGAGTTGGCATCAGCCTTCATGACACAAATCCCTTCTGATAAATTAAAAATGATTGATTCAGAGTCAAAGATGGAAACTGCAACGCAGGGAGCGAGCGAGCGAGCGATCGTGCCCCCCCCCCCTAACTTGTGTCTGCACACAAGCGCATGCTTTTAAGTGCATGCATGTGCACGAATGCTGCGCTGCCCTTTTTCGGTTCATGCAAGCGTGCGAGCCTTGTCGCCGTGGACAATGTGTTAGCAGGGCCCCTACAGTACGCGTGTACATTTGCGGGTAATGCAAAACGAAGGATTGGCTTATGACATCGTATTCCTGACACCTTTAAAGAATGTGCGAAGATTGCAGATATCTGACGTGTGAACCTCAAAGCCATCAGTGTGCATTTAATGCTCTGAGCCGCGTATCTTGCCAACATCGACTAAAAGCGTGAAATTCGAGACCAAAAAAGTGTGAAAATCCACCAAGAACATAGAGTGAGCTGCGAATATCTACATGATCTCTATTACATACACCAACATACAATGTGAAGGCTTAATTGAGTGAGCATCTATATAAGTCTACTTTGTCTTACATTCACTTACTCCAACTAAAACAGATGCACATGCTTTCTGACACACACTCTCTGGTTGTGGGCTCTGGCTCTCCCAATTAAGCAGAGGAGTGTTGTGGAGCATCGGTGTCGGGGGATTCTGCTTTCTTCTCCTCTGTCAGGACCCATCGCAAAGGCTCCTCATTAGTGTCAACCTCAGCTGTGCCACCACTTTCTCCTTCCCTCTTCCTCTCTCCCTCTCCCCTATCTTCTTGACTTTTCCTTTCTCCCTCTACATCTCCATCTCTCTCCTGTTTGACTTATTCACATTTTTATTGATTGCTGACTTCCTCTCTGAAAAGCTGCCACCGATGGCCCCATTGTTACCCCCGTTGGTTCTGCCGTGGCTCCGTCTGGCTCTCTCCACAGTGGATCTCATCTCTCATACAGACAGAGCAGAGCCGTCGGCTGCACTGTGCTCCCGTGACAAACGGCAACAAACAGGTGTGTTTTCACAGCACTTTAATGACAACAAGTGAAGAAACATTTCAGCAAAAAGACAGGGTTACAAAGTTGGTCTGATCATTAGACCAGCAGAGATGGTTCGGAAGAAAAGTTGATTTGTTGATTCGACGTGTGGTATCATAGACACATAATGATGTTAATGATCAGCGCGCAGCGAACGAAGCGGCGGCAACAACATGTAAACAAGGCGACAGGGGAGTTGGCGTGGAAGCGCGGAGTTCAAAGATCACTCGATGCACTCAGAGGGCGAGATGTGGAGAAAAGGCAGATAAAACAGATGATTGTTGTTTGTTGTTGCAGTTTTCCCCTGAGCAAACCGCTTCCTCTTCCCCTTTACCCCTACTGCTACCTAGTTCTTCTGGTCCTATAATATAATAAAAACCCCATTCTGTTTGTGTGTGTCTCATTTCATTCTGCAATTAAGAAATTGAGCTTTGATTTCAAGGAAGGGTTATGGGTGCCATATTGGGATGCAGCATGAGATCCTCCACTCACCAAGTTCCACTCCCCAAGTCCCAGCCTGAGCCTCCCCATCGCTCGACTCGGCTCACTTTTTCTGCACAATTTGGTATCAAAGACATGATAATTAGGCTGAACAGAAGTTCATCTGGCTTCTATTATTTCTCTTTAATTAATAGTGTATAATAATGACTTACAGTTACTCCAGTGCACTTTGTGACTCATTGTGTGTGTCTCTGTGTGCGTGTGAGCAAGAGAAAGAGAGTGTGAACTGGAGCCTGTGCATGAATATCTTTTAGAGCACACATAACTTTAGATGCCGCACAGATAAAAGGCGGCAAGTGTCAAAAGCTCCCAAACTTTTCTCCGTTTTCTTCTATGTCTCCTCTCCTCTCCTCTCCTAACCTCCTTCCCTACCCTGCATTTGGAGACCTAATGAGGACATTTCTGTCACGCTCCTCAATCACACGCACAGCTGCAAGCCCCAGCCGGCTATAAGTCCCAGGTATTTGAGACTTCACTCCTTCCCCCCCAGATGATACAAATAAATAAATAAACAAATAAAAGCACATTTAATGTAATGCGGTGATGTGAAGAAGAAGAGGAAGGGGGAGTATAAGAGAGAATACTTAAAAGGAGACACAGTGGGAACAGAGCAAGGCTGAATTCACTAATCTCCGAGGAGGCATAAAGTGAACATGCCAACCACCTTCAGCTCCAAGGAGAGAAAAAAAAAACAAATTCCACTGGTTTGGTGATAAATAGGATTTAAGTTATGGTGACAGCTCTTCTGTATGTATGCGTATGCATGCTGTGAGCTTGACTGTAAGTGCATGTTTGTGTGTGTTTGTGCGCCTAAGCACATTCAACTGATACGCAGCAGTGGGCATCCTTCCAGCGAGCCCCGGATGCTTTGCTCCGCGCTCGTTGTGACTTATCTCTCAGAAACAAAGATGGATGTGTCAGTGCGCTTATTAAAACATGCTTTTAGCCCTGGCCGCCACTCTTCAGGAGGAAATCGCTTTCTGGCGGAGATTGACAGAACAGAAAAGAGAAAACAACATCCTCATTTAGGCCCAACATCTCGGACATGATTGCTCGCTTTAAGCTGGGTGTTCCTATTGAGGTTTTTTAATTGTTGTTTGCTTCTTTTGCTCATAGCTACATATTCACCAGCCAGGCAGTCATGGTTGGAATCTTTAATTACCTTCAATACTCATCCCCTTATTTCAAACAATTGCGTGATTAAATGGGCGCTGCATATATATGCGTTCCTCCTTTCTGCGTCCTCAAAAGCAGCACAGTTTAGTCAACATTTTAAGTTTTTTTCAGTTAGTTGGCTTGTTTGTTAAACTGTTGAGCTTGTGTTTTGTTTTTTAAAGCCACAGTGCACAAGCCCACAAAGACTCCACTCGTACAGTGGCATAGTGGCGGCCCGGCTTTTTTGAACGCACCCTGCTCAGATTCAATCCGGCTTCGCCTCTATCACATTATCGCGCAGACATGATGGTGTCAGCTTACAGAGAAAATAAAAAGATTGTTGTTGACAAATCAACGCTGACAAGAGTAGCTGAAGAGATCCCTCCAGCTTCACACAGGATTAGCTGTGTGCCATCTTAAAGACAAACACAGTGGCCCATGTGTTGCTATTTCTATCAGGGATGAAAACAAAGGCAAAGGGGTGGGGGGGAGGCTTGTCTTAAGTCTTGGCGAGATGATGGGCTTTCTTCATTCAGTATTAGCAGATTAGACATGTTTTATGAGCCAATCACTCCGGATGATGTGCTGCTGTGGGTAAACGCAGGAACACAGCATGGTTTGGTTCACTTATGGATTCATAATTAAAGAAGAAATACAATATGGAACGGGAAATGTTGTCATCTGTTGAGATGGAGCGCTGCAGCGATGTATCTGCTCCAGCTCCGTCTTCTGTCAGCTGAACTGAAATTCGGTGCACGTTTGATCTTAAATGGATACTTTATTCATGAACTGTGCAGCTAAACTGCAGTTTCCACACATATATCTGTCAGTCTCGTCCTTAACGTTCGCATGCATCTGACACGTTTAAGAAAGAAAAGAGAAAAAAAAATCTTTTGTTTGACCAAAGTATATTCCTCTCTGTGAGATGGCAGATGCCCACTAGCTATGATAGCGCTACACTTTTAGTCATGCAACAGTAATTCTTCGCTTGCTTGCTTTCTCCCTGTTTACTGATTTGCTTCTGATGTCTTGCCAGAGTAATCGAGGTAATCTCTGGGAGGAGAAGAGAAGATGAGGAGAGTGGGGAACAGGCAGAAAGGGTCTGCCAGCACATGAAATCAGAGCTTATATAAGTGTAGCCAAAACTCCTGAAATTCACCTCTCGCACACAGTCTTGGCCCACCGACGACCAAGGTTTAGGTTTTTTGTGCTTAATTAAATGCAAAGCTGCCTCATTGGAGTGAATGGAAATGCTACAAACAGCCATTGTGTTGACACATTGCAACATAATATGTGAATCTGAAACTTTTCATTCCATCTCCCCTGATATCGGTTCTTAACGAAGTAGGAACAGGATCAGTCCACGCATGGAAATTCGCTTGACAGAAATCCAGCCAACAAAGACTTGGTGATGAATCAATCAAGAAATCAGAGTTGGTTTTCATCTCTGGGCTCACAATCAGTTAATGAATCAGTCAGTAATTATATCTTCAGAACCTTTTGTACAAGTTAGTGCAGTCCCTAATGCGTTACAGATGACTGACAATCCAATAACAACACAGTGCAATTACAAACTGTTTGAACCAATTGAAGACTAACATGAACAACAACAACAAAAAGAATTACAAAACAAAAACTTTGATTATGAAACTAATAAAATTAGTAAAAGGCAGTCCCAAATTAAATATTTAAACTTTTTATACTACAAATCACAAAAATGAAACCTGAATGTAAAAACATATACAACAAGGCCAATGTTGAAAATTATATTAATATTTTAAAAACAAGCAATATAAAATATGCTTTCTTTTACAGCAGACGAGATGTTGGCTATAACAACAACAGCTGGTTATAAGCTAACGTTATTTCAGCTAACGCTAGGCTCAAGTGTCCTAAAAATCGCATTTTCAGTCTGATAAACAGTTTCATTACATTCTCACATGCATGAAAGTTTAACTGCCTGACTCTGAAAGTATTAGATCCACTTCAATGAAAGTTTCAGTAACACTGGCTAACAACGGCTAACACCAAGAAACACCAACACCTACTCACAGAGAAATTCAGGATATCTTCAACAACAATTGCTGTCGTCACATAGAAGTGAGCTTCACTGACTAATTGTTCCATACTGGACTATTTTCCTTAAGAATATATACATGCTTCACACCCCACATTTTGACAGCTGAGGTAAACACTGACCTGTCAAACTACACTCACTACAGATGAGCACCAGCCAGTGTTGGAGGTGACTTGCATTAGAAACACACAACTATTTAATTGACACACATTTTTTCCTGATTTATTATGTCAGTGTTTTTCAAATATATTCAAATATAGTGTCTGGAAAAAGTTTTTCATACAGACAACAGGAGAAACATCAGTTGATTACAGCTGTCATAGCCGACAGAGGCTTATTTAATGCTATTTAATGCTAATCAGGAAGGAGGTTCTGCAGCATCCGGTCCCGTACCAGCAGACTGAGAGACAGCTTTTTCCATCAGGCCATCAGACTGCTGAACACTTCATAGACACCTCAGCTTCACTACTGGAACTTTAACATTATGCACTCCATACTGTACAGTAACGCCACTGTTTAGCACATGTCTCACTCTGTATATTTTATTATTGTTTACTCTATTTAATTTGTAAAATATGTGTACACACACACACACACACACACACACGTAGAAAAATATTTAGTATACACATCCAGAAATGCATATACTATTATTTAATGTACATATATTTATTAGTTTCAGATGTAGCCATTCTTGTATTTTGCTTGTTTACATTATTGTATTTTGCTTGTTCACATTATTGTATTTTGCTTGTTTACATTATTGTATTTTGCACAACTCTGTTGCTTGTGAAGCTCGCACACAAGAATTTCACTCACATGTGCTGTACCAATGTACCTGCACATGTGATGTGACAATAAAAGTGATTTGATTTGATTTGCTACAAAATGTTCATTTTGTGATTTATACATGTAGTTTTGATCAGTTTCCTCATTTTTTTTTGTCAGATCTACTGCCATTTGTGATTTCTGGTTCCAAATATCTAATATGGTTCAATTCAATTCAGTTTTATTAATATCGCACCAAATCACAACAACAGTTTCCAACAGTGCTTTACATTGTAAGGTAGGACAAGACAAGACTGAGACAATAATAGAGATAAAATGCCAACAGTCAGACACGGCCCTGTGAACAAGCACTTGGCAACAGTGGGAAGAAAAAAACTCCCTTTTAACAGGAAAGTGCAGGGAGGGAGACAAGGCAAAAACTAAGTGAGGGTTCACAGCAGTGTTAATTTCATTGATTGTTAACTTTTGTCATAGTTTTCATGAACAGCCCTTTTTTTCATACGAAAACAAGATGATAACCGAATAAAACCTAATGCACAAGGACAAAATCTACATTAACATGTATTGACACTTTCATCAGTGAATAAAAAAGATGAAAATCAGTATTAATTAAATAGTGTGGAAAGACAGAAGCCTAAGCTTTAAAGTAAAGAGCATCTCCTGAATTTCAATGGGACCTGGTTCCACAAAAGAGGGGACGGAAGCACGGTCGCAGCTAAAATGCTAAAGTCAAGGCTTTAAAGCAGGACTTCTCAGTAATTGACATCTTGTTTATACAGTGTATAAACATGATGAATAAGTTGTACATCTGCACAACACAACAGCACCACTTATATACACACCCACTCACGTGGCTTTTTTCTTCTGGCCTCTTAACCTTTATTTTGCTGCATTAACTGATTAACGTTTACTACAACAACCACACAGCCTAAATCCTCTTATTCCTATCTTAACACTAAACTTACTAAACACTTACTTGAAGAACTGAGTGTTTCATGTACATAGACATACAGTAGCAGGTAACACACACATATATGTGCGCACACGTCTCCGTCAGGTCAGCCTTCATTATCAGCTTATAATCAGTTTTGTCAGTCTTTAATGTGGCTCCGTGTTTATAATAGGTCGAGTTGTGGTGGGTACAGCTTGCTGCCCATGATAGAAACGCCTCTGTCTGCTTCCTGCCATGTCCAGGGGGGACAGCCTGTACAAGCCAGCCCCGGCCTATCCCGTGCCCTCATGTGCCACCCTGCCTAGTCGTGTGGACATCTGCCATTCTGACTGGTGTCAGCGCCCGTTGCCTCGCTTTGGCTAACGGCTTGTGACACTCCGGCACCCCCCGGGCACCACGCTGCGCTGAGTGGTGGGCATTTCATTTGTGTAGCGCATTTACAAACCAGCAGACACATTGACCTATTCTTTTGGCTTTAGCATCAATGTCAGACTGCTGCCCGCCGCTTGTTCACTCCAAACACCTCCAGATAGACCCAGATGCCAGATAACCCCATCAGTGGAAAACATCAAAGAGACAAATAAGCGTGCCGCCGAACACGCCTATCAGGGGAGTAGTGGAGTTAACCCTTTCAGCGGAGCACCTCTGGGAAAACTTCAAACGCTTAACGATGCCATGGGCAGGAACAGCTAGTGATTACCGCAGCAACTGCCTACAGTGGTTGCTATAGAGACAGCTGAGGAACCAAGGAAAGTCTAAACTCAGGCCTGTTCGAGCTGGTGGAGTTCTGATAGCAAAGTATAAACTTTCACAGAAGTGCTATCAGCAGAAGTTTCTTCTAAACTTTGAGGCAGTGGAAAATGTTGTGGGATGCATATGCGCATCAGCACATCGGGCTCCTACAGGCCTGTATTAAATGACTCTACTGTTGACCAGCAAAAGTATGGATCCTCTGTGTGCCATATATCCTAGACATATCGTTATATAAGTGTTAGCCTGGGGGCAGCTCACTCTCCTGTCTGTCTGCCAGTCCTGCTTTCACACTCACCCTGAGCACATATCTTGTATCAAACGACATAGCGTGCTTCTATTTCTGTGCACGCTGCTATGAAGACATGGTTTTAATGCTCCTGTTCCCTGAAGCGATCCCTCAGTGTAAACACACAGAAAGATGAGGAAAATATAGCACAGATGTTTTTTTGTGTCCTTTTCAATCTATGCAGCTCATGTCCAGCACAGATATGCGACACAGTCCGGAGACTGAAAAGAGCACCTGGTTACTGAATATTCCCGCTGGCTTCAAGACTATCAAGCCCTTTCATGTAGCCTCTATATTACATTACTGTATACACATTATTAGAGAGAAGGGGCCTAGGTGTATTTGTATGAGTCCCAGGTATGGGAAGTTATGATTACCTATGGTGGGATAATTCTCAGCTTCATAAAGATGGTGGGTGCGGAGCAGCATCCTTAGGTGCGTGCGAGTGCAAGCAGTCATGTATGCATTGGCATGTGTGTGAGTGTTAGGAGGCCGTGACCACACCAAAAGATCCATTTAGAGGTAATATGGTCTTTCTTTCTAAAGGTGAGAAAGTCCGAGGGAGAACGAGGCAGGATGAGAGAATGTGTGGACTTAAAAGCCTCTGGGCCTTTAAGAGATTACTACCTTATTGCTTTGAGACTATCCAATCTGACATCAGCTGTGTAGCACTAAGAACAGCTGACCACACACACAGACACACATAAACATACACACACAGAGTAATAAAGAGTGAAACGCAGGCTTAAAGCAATGACGCACAAAGAGATGGCCAAAAAGAAACAAAGCAGCATCTTTGATCGCCGTAGAAAAGTTAGCGCTGTTGCACTTTATACAGACGTATATCGGTGAACTATGGGGGGCAGCGTGGGGTAGGGGTCCATGACAGAGAAAGCTTGCATGAAGGACAGAATGAATAGAAAAGAAAGAAAGCTAAAAAGGGAACAGGCGGGTGGGTGTAGAGGTTGAGATACTGGAGAAAAGGTCTTTCCTCAGACTACCGTGGAGTTCGGAAATCTCCATTCAAGAGCAGAGGGTAGGAGGCCAGTGTGGGTGAGCGACCGAGGAAAACCCATAGAAGAAACCGAGTCGAGGGAGCGCGAGATGAGGGGACTGGTGTTGGAAAAAAGTGAAAGATTGTGTAGGTGGGAAAAAGAGAAAAGAAGCAGAAGAAGAAGAAAGGACAACAGGCACAGGAAGGGGGAGTGGATGTGAGCTGGAGAGACGGAGAGGGAGAGCGGTAGTCCCGTCCATCGCCCCCTCAGCCCAGTTACAGTGTCATGAGGAGAGAGGAGAGCCTAGCTGCTGGTAGCCACCCACAGAGCAACAGTAACCAGGGGAGCCCTGCTTCTGCCTGCCTGCCTCCCACTCTACATCCAGTAACAGCCAGTACCTTTCCTCCCACCACATTCTACTTACAGCTTCTACTTATTACCTCACCCACACACACACACTCTCACTCCACACTCTGGCAGACGGATGATTAGTCAATAATGGTGAGAACGAACTGATAAACAAATGGTGTGAAAACTGTCATATGACATGGAGGTGTACTGCTCCTCCATGGGGTTTCCTCTGGTATTTTACAGAGTGGGTGTCACATTGACACGTAAATTCTTGCAGCAAGTTTTTGTTTTTATGGATGCAGGTAAGATGATGAAACAGTGTTGTTAGTTTTAATGGCTGTGGATAAACTAGAACAAACCGGACAACAGGATGTTGCACTAGCTAATGATACAGAGTCAGAGCAGAGAGGATCATGTTCTCGTATTTTTTCCACTGATAAATCTTGATCCAGTTTCATATTTAATGCATTTAGCTGTTTTAGTCTTTACTCTTTAAACAGTCAGAAGCCATTTCTGAACTTGGTGACAGTGTCAGGAAAATCATATCAGAACATTATCTAGAGCTGCCTTTCCTGTAGCACACAGCAGGCTCTAGTCTGCGTTCTCACTACTGGAAATACTCCATTTGGTTTCGTTGAGGTTACCTCCTGGGTAGAGCATGCATTTGACATTCACTGTAGTCACTGTATAGCTGTGAACATTAGGTTTTCACATGGGTTCAATCATCGATCACATAGGCTGCTGGCAGGGTGAAGATCCTGACTTGGAATTGTACTTTCTTACATATGGCTCCACTGGGTTATTGTTAGCAAAGCATGCAGTGCATGTGTGAAAACAGCTTTAGTTTAATTGGGGTCACATAAGGAGCTTTCAGAGTTGATGGTGGCCACAGCTGTCAGGATAACCCACTTGAAGAACAAAGCACATTTCAAGTTCATATCCACAATTTTTTTTTAAAACAATGTAGCAACATTAAAAGCAAACCATCCAAACTCGTAAACTTTTAAAATATTGCAGCAGTCCTTCTCAAAGTTATTTTGATGAAAACTGAAGTATGAACTGAGAAGGCAACAGTGCCTTCTCAATGCAAATAAAAATCTATTAAAAGTTAATGCTGTATAGACTGAAAATAGTTTTCATTTAGCCTTAAATACTAAGTACTTTGTATATTTGTCATGCTTAAAAAAACATTTTAACATTAGAAAGCGATAACCCAAAACAAAATGCAGTTTTTTAAATGATGATTTCATTTATTAAGGGGGAAAAGCTACCTGAACCTACCTGAAGTATGAATTAACTGTGATTAATCACATTTTTTGGTTTGGGTTACAAAGACATTTCTAAGGCTTTGGAACGACTTAACAATACTGAGAGACCTTGTCCACAAATAAAGAAAACTGGACCAGTGGTGAGCCTTCCTAGAGTTACTCCAAGAACGCATCAACGACTCATCCAGAAAGCAACAAAAGAAGTCAAACATCTAAAGAACTGCAGACCTCACTTGCCTCAATTGAGGTCAGAGTTCATCATTCAAAAATAAGAATGAAGCTGGGCTAGAACAGCATCCATGCATCCATGGGAGAGATCCAAGGAGAACAGAGAGGTTTGCCAATAAACAGCTTGATCATAAAGAATTGGGAAAACATTCTGTGGACTCACAAGCAGAAGTTGATCTTTCTGGAAGGTAGGAGTCCGGTTACATCTGGCATAAAACTAACATAGCATTTCATGAAAAGAACATCATACCAGAAGTCAAACATGGTGGTGGCAGTGTGATTGTTTGGGGCTGCATTGCTCCTTTAACACCTGGATGACTTGCTGTAGTATGAAGTACGAATTTTGATCTCTACCATCTTCAATGGATTCAACAAAAATAGAAAACCTGTTGCTGGTGTTTTCCTTCAATGCACTCTTGCTGATACTTTGCTAGGAATGCAGTACACTGTTTTAAAGCCTGTCTCTGGATATACTTTTGATATTTAATGGCATGCAATTCTAAAAGCAAAAGCCCAAGTATATATTAAATCTAGATAGAGATTCCAAGGTACCTTATCAACAGTCTACCAAAGAAATTATCCCAGTATTTAGGGGTCCATTGATTGATACCATTTAATGGCATTTGAGTCATCATTCATAAGAGCTGGCCGTGGTATCAATCTGCAGCTTTTAGGTCAACAAAGGCTATTTAAAAAGGGGTTCTTCTTTTCTTTGTTGTTTAAATGGCTAGACATGGGATGTTTATGGCATCATGAGTAAAAATGCTGTGTTCCCCTGCACACACACATACACACACATGCACACTATGCTCTTTCCCACAGTAGTTGAGCTCCAGAGTGAAAAAACAGAACTCAAGCCTTGTCTGTGCCCTTAGGATGTGGAGAAGAGAGGGGGAAACGAGAAAGGGCAGAGCGAGAGGAAGAAAGAGACAGAGAACATTTGAGAAATCCAGAGGCTGATGGCTTTGCAAAAGATGAGCACAAAAGCACACACAATGATGCACAGACTCACACAGAGGGAGGGAGCTATGCACAGACAGGTATCCAGACACACTGAGTGGTTAGCCCTTGGGCTTTCCCCGGAAAACTGCAGCTTCATTACAAGAGTAAACAGACACACACACACAGACAGATGTACAAAGGGCTTCCCCGATGCTGTAACAGCTGTGAGGCCTGTCAAACAACAACACCTATAGACACCAGAGAGCAGGTGAAACGTAAAGCATGCATTATTCAGTGAATCAACGGATGATCCACACACATATGTAGACTATAAGCAAATAAATATGGTGAACAGTGTGTGATAGAGTTGTGTGTGAGCCTCACAACATCCAGAGTGCTACTCACAAGGTGTTTTTTTTACCAGGAGTTTTTTTTTTGTTTGTCTAGCTGCTTTGAATAAATAAGGAGGCAGGATTACGTGGAAGGAAAACCCATTAATGTCAGATTATTGATGTAATATTTATGAAGCCATATCAAGAGGGTCGTGTTCATTATTCAAAGCTACAGTTTTAGTACGTGTGTGTGTGTGTGTGTGTGTGTGTGTGTGTGTGTGTGTGTGTGTGTGTGTGTGTGTGTGTGTGCGTGTGTGTAGGTGTGTGTGGACTCGGCTCTTGCTAACAGACTGCAAGAGCAGATGTGGGTGGAAAAGGGCTTTCCCGGTGCCATGAAACAGTGAAATGCCTGCTACTCTTATGTAAACATGGACTCAAAGGATCTTTTCTGTAAAGCACACACCTACACACACACGCAAATAAACAGCCAATCTGGATTCATGTCAGATGCTTAGGGCAACTGTTACATAAAGACAAATAATAAAATGCCTCCCTTAAATAATGCACACAGAAGTCGCACACACGTCGATGATCGTGAACAAACACAGACTATACAACGCACTTGAGTACATTAGTAACACACAAACACAGTGACGTTAAGCTGAAATGCCACAAGAGGGGAAAAAAGTCACACACAAAAAAATCACACCAACAAGGACGAAACAAGATTTAACACCTAAGCAAAGTGTTAAAGCTGCTGCCCAAACTGGAGCTGCTTCAATAACAAAAGTTTCCACGTGCAGCAGAAATGCGTTCGTATATCACAGGTTATCTCTTGGATCTGATCTGCCATAAAGGGCAGACATTTAGCAAAAAAGTAACAGCAGATTTCGACTCGCTCCTTCATGACACAGTCTCAAAAAAAGCTGCATGTCAGCACTTTCACAAAGTCTTTAATCACAACATGGCAACAACAGCAGCAGCAGCACAGAAACCTGGAGCCCTGAGCCGAGCAGAAGTTTTGCCACAGCTACTCGATGTGAAGCGAAGAAAGGGAAATTTGCATCACTGTTGGCTGAAATCTGTCGTCTTGATTAAATGTTCTGGAAAGAAGCAGATTTCACATTCATTTCCATCTTAGTGTAAGGACAAGAAAGACATTGTGGACAAAAACAAGACACCCTCCATAATCTTTAGTTACAATATTATATTTGGTTAAATGTTCTGATTGTTCAAACATGTTATTTTCTTTGGTTGTTGTAAAATAATGTGTGCCCCAGTCTCCAGAAAGACATAGTGCGGGAAGGGTAGTTATTCCTCCGTTACACCACAAGAGGGAGTATCCCCTAAAATGAGCAGCTCTAGCGGGAGTAAATAAGCCCAGCTACTAACCATAAGGCAGTGCGTTTAAAAGAGCTGTGAGAGGTTGTACAACTGTGTAACAATGCACTATGTCTATACATTTGCAGGTAAGCAGATACACCATAGGAAAGAACTTGAGATGTATCTCAAGATAAGTCCCCAGGGTTGATGAGAATGTGGGAAAGTTGGCCGTTGATCCCCACAATGTGTCATTAGTATAGAAGTTATTGGTAGCTATGTAGATTAGCCGTGAAGCTAACGATTAGAAGCTAGAGTTAATTCACTAGTTTGTGTGGAAACATCATGGCGCTGTTGTGGACTTATACCTGTACTGGGCTGTAATCACAGCGAATGAAGACTGGTGAATCACACTATCTTTTGTTTATGTTTATTTCATTGATGTACTGTAAGAAGCTTTAGTGTTTTGGGTTTATACATGTCTATACATTTGCAGTAAAGGCAAACTCACAAAGCTACACTGGTTTCGATTCATCTTAATCCAAGTGTGCAACATACGTTTTTTAAGAACATTGTAAGAGACCGTTCTAAATGAACTGAACTGGGAGGCAGCTAATTGTTTTATGTACTTATATATTTAAGATATTCTGAAATGGCAAGAATTTTTTGTGTTTGATTTGTGCATTTTGACCACTTGGGGGCAGCAAAAAGAGCTTTTTTTTTTCATTTTCTGTGCTTATCAAGTGAAATAATCCCATATTTCCAGAAATGTTTTACTGACATTTGCATATCATCAACCTTTAAGTCGAATATTCAAATTTTTTTAATCCCTTCCCACCTGTAAGCGTAAAGTCTGTCTCTTTAGGAGCCAAATACTCCACCATGTTGCTAACGAGCAGCTAACTACATCCTTTTTGCACATAGCTCACGTTTAAATGATCTCCATGAACTCCTTCGCACTTGTTTTCATGTTGCACTGTTAAACAAGCGTCAAGTCAGCCTTTCTTTTGGCAACTTAGCAACAGAGTCACAAGAAACACACCTTGCTGCTACTCACACTGACTGATGACATCAATTCACGCTCACTTCTACACTTCCTGGCACTAAAACGTATTAGCAGTGTGTACAAAATATTTTCAAAATAAAATGACAACACAATTAGAAAGTATTCCCCTTCTTCTCTATAAGAGTTCAATTAAAATGTGGATTGTCTTATTTTTCGGGCACAACATTCACATTGTCACTTGATATCATTATAGGAATAGAGATCGTTACTTTTTCAACCATAAGTCTCTCAAGTAATTAATCAGGTTAACCAAAGATGAGACTATCAAGAGAATCATAAAAATATTTAAACTTGCTGTGTCAGTAGAATAATCATTAGGTTTACATTAAACTATGTAATCAAGCTTTTTGTTTGGTATAAAACTCACGCGATGGTTTTACTACAGACGCAGATGATCCTGTATGTCCTGTATGTGTATGTATTTCAACTCAGATGTAACGCACTAATGACAAAGCCAAACAAATAAGGGCAGATGTTGTGCTTTAAAGAGAAATATTACGTCAGTTTTACCGTAATTTCACAGTCGCATTAATGAATGTTAATGTAGACTCAATTGCTACATTTTGCATCTGCCTCTCAGTGTCAATGCAGTCCAGTGTTACATTATACTCATTTGTTACTGTTGGTTTTCTATAGACACACGCACGCACGCACAGGCAGGTGTTAATGCTACAATTTGTCTGCTCTGTTCTTTAGATCAGTGTGATTCATTTGCTCTGTTGTCTTTGAAATTCTCTCTTCTTCATTATTGATGAACGCTGCAGTACTTTCTTAGCTTGTGGTGCACGGTAAATCAAGCTTGGTGTGTGTGCATGTGTGTGTGAGTCTTACATGCAAATGAAATGTCCCCATAGTAATAACAGCCTTATTAAAGCACAGATTACTTTAAATGTTAATTAAATTCCTCTTTAAGTTGCATTATTATGTATTTATGCTACACTCCAACTGCAGTATCGCTTTCTTTGCCCCCCCACACACACATCCAATAATTATGTCGCCTCGCAAACATGGCGATCGTTGTCCCTTCATTTCTCCTCCTTTTCTTAACCTCCTGCTCTTCTCTGCCTCCTCCAGTCCCTTCTTCCTGCGTCTTTTTCGTTCCTGTCTGTTCAGCACATTAAAGCTCAGCGAATGCCCCGAGTTCTCGTGACTCACCCCTCCTGTGTGCCTGCGTGTGTTTGTTTATGCGCGCGTGTGCGTGCGTGTAGGCTCATCGGCCTGGCATGGAGAAACAAATTGGTTTGTTTTCAGTCCTCTGCCCCACGCCCAGAGAGGTCTTCAAGGCGACTGTCGGGATGATCCCGTGTCTGACATAACGCCTCAGCAGGATTTCCTCATTCATTATATACGTTCAGATTACTATTAGTATGTCCAGAGCTTCTGTGTAGTGTGTATGTTTATTAGATGTGCATTTAAAAACATTTTTGCTGCTTGGAGAGAAGAACTAGTTCACTCGGGTAATAAAATTAAGAGCAAAACTGTAGTCATGATCTTAACCATAACAAATATACTAAAATGTTAATTATTTATTTAATCATTTTCAAAGAAATGTGCCCCGGATCCCTAAAATGTAAGGAAACTCTACAGTCAGCTTAGCAGTGATCTCTACAGTCTTTTTTAGTGCACATTTTTGTCTTTCCTAATCTTATTTAAATGTCAGGCCATGGTACAGAATCCCCAGAGGTCTTGGATTCATGGGAAATGGCCAACTGAAATGTAAAAACACAAATTTGGCAACAATCTGACAGATTTTTTCACTAATCTATCATTTTGGTGAATCAGATTAACTCAACCATACAGCAATGGATGCTGTTGAGGAAGCTTTAACCTGTAAACTCTAAATCTCTCTACATTAAATATCTGCACATGGATTTTGGTAAGTATGCATGTTGATAACAGTGATTTTTTTTTTCCCAGCAAAACTTCCTTGACTTGAAAATTCAGTTTCGCTGATTTCTCTGTCGCTTTGTGCCTCTCGCACAAAGCTGCAGTAAAAATTAGCATTAAAAAGCACTCACAAATGACATGAACAAGATTTATTTCTCCGCAGTGGCAGCGAGCACAACACGCAGGGCTGCCGATAAATGTGCCGCATTCACAGGTTAACAAGATATTTAGGGCAAATGATAGCTAACGAATAGTAACTGAGACTCGCCCCACAGAGAAGAACATCAGAGAGCTGCTCATAGGAGACCTGCTAGCGCTCAGTGATAACACAGGTACCCACACAGAAAGTTTTTCATAAGTGCTTCTAACCAGTGTCAAAGCTCTGCCGCGCTCTTTGCCTTTATGGTGAAGAAAATGAGTGATATCGACGCTTCTTCTGGCTGTTTAGCAGTTGCTGTCAGCGCCATGTCACAGCCATGGTCTGACTATAGGAGCTCACTTTAGTCCCCCCCCATTATCCTCAACGTCTGTTGGCCCATGAGGCCACACTTTGTAGAGTTTGCCACCTCATTACCCTGCTGCATTTACTTATTGTGCTTGTAATAAATAAGACAGGCTTCTAGCTGAATGTGAAGAATAAAATTACCGTGACACTAGAAGAAAACAACAAAGAACACTCTCTCCTGTGTAAGATCTTTAAAGTGTTGAACTTAAAGACGTATTGTAGAAAGAGATTTTTCAAAGATTGAAAGGAAGAAGCTGTTTTTTTCTCTTGCTTGACTCTCTACGGACTCTTTATTCCAGAGTTTAGGAGTATTGATCACAAAGGCTTGATTACCAGATCTCGACCTTGGGAACGAGGAGAAGAAACGCATCCTCAGAACTAAGGTGGTGTGGAAAAACCTTTTTTTAGCAGCTCAGTAATATGAAAAATGCAAAGGTCCTGTGTTTAGCTTTAGTTTTTACAAACACTTAAATTTCTGTTCTGTGAAATAGGATCTCGCTTCTTAGTTCAAGTTGAGCTCCTGGCAGCTGAGTAGAAAAATATAATTCTATTGGTGCCAGTAAGTTTGGCAACAGTAGTCAAGATGGAGAACAAATTAATGCATAAATTACAGTCTCCAGATTTTTAGCAGAAAGCAGTGTTCTAATCTTAGAGCTGTTCCTGAGAAAATAGAAAGCCTAAGCAGCACTAGTGTAATGTAACACCAACAATCCTGCAGCCATGGGCTGAGGAACGGGACGGTGAGCCAATTCCGCTTGAAATCTGCCAGCAGATATGACGGTATGTGCCGCGATGGGAAAGTGTACATGTTATTAAGTTAGTTTTGTTATTTAATATGTGGATCCGTATCATATCAAACGAAAAGTGCCGCATCTCTGTTGCATTGCCGAATTGCCCCCCGGCGTTGAAAAGAAACGGGAACCTCGCCGTGGCCCCTTGTTAAAACTCCCCATGTGTGCACCGCTCAGCAGCGAGGGAGAGGGTATCCTCCTGTCTGCGCACACACATTAAAATTACACACCGCACACCTCACCCCTGGCCAATGCGCCGGCACCCCCACCCACCCCCGCAAATCTGTGTCGGTTATGTAAAACGTGGGGCGAGGAGTATGGGAAAAGGTCCCCGGAGAGCGACATTGTCATCATACATTAAACAGCACCCCAGGTCTGACTAAACACCCGCTCATTAATAAACAATGAGGGAAGCGGTTAAAAATAGATCCCTCTCTCCACACCTCTTTCCCCCCCTGGTTCTCCCCTTCTGACAGCAGCCTCTCCATATGGAGAGGCCTGCCCCGCTCTGCTCTACTCTGGGCTCCTTCATGTAGGGATCAGCACCATGGAGAGCGCCACTGTCACGGCTGCCTGTGTGTGTGTGTGTGTGTGTGTGTGTGCGTGTGTGTATGTGTGTGTGTGTGTGTGTGTGTGTGTGTGTGTGTGTGTGTTGACAGCTCACCAGGTGTCCTCTCAGTATGAGTTCCACAGTAAACATGAGCAGAGCGGTAAACACAAGCCCTGCTGACGGTAATGATGTCAAACACACATCTAACCTTATCTCTCGTCTTCTCGCTCTCTCCGTCCATCCTCTTCCTCATCTGTCTGTGAGCTTTGTTTTTTGGGGGTTTTTTGTTCTTTAACTCGATGCCATCTAAACGCAACTCTCACTCCTCACCTCACTTTTGCTGCCCTTTTTGACTCAGCCCTCTCCATCTTGCATTCCCTTCTTATCCTCGCCGTCCGTATAATGTCTACAGGTTATTCTTCTCCCATCATGAAGCATTTCAGTGCACCTCAGTGCTCCCATCAACACTTCAGGTTGCCCTGGTCTGCGTTTTTCCTCTATGTTAAAGAACTCTATCTGTTCTGCTGTCTAATTTGAGATGCAGGGCTATTTTTTACCTTTTCCTCCAAAGGGCAGATGGATTTTCTTTTTTCATGAACCTGGGGAAGAAGAATGATGAGGAGAATTTGAAAGCCCAAAATGTGTTAGTGGGGTTAACATAGAAGAAGAGGGTGACAGTGTTTAGAAATCTGCAGACATTTTGACAATCTTCAGTTCTTTGGAAGAAAGCAGGACAAACATGAGCGGTGCATTTAGACTTGTTTTTTTCAGTTACATTTGGATGTCAGTACAAGAAAACAGAAACAGGTTGTGCTGATGCATGGAGACATTACTTTTGAGTATTTCCTTTTTCCCTTTGGGGTCACTTGATGATTTTAAACCATTAGTGCTTCCTTTTGAAACAACTTGACAACACAGAGACAGAGATCAAAAAGGAGAGACGCCAGACAGAAACTCAAAGGATCTTTCCACATCTGAGGAAATGCAGTCTGTAACTGTTGTGCGGCTTACTGCGGCTAATGCTAGCTTGATAATAAGAAGGTGTTTAAAATAAAATGTGTAATATATAGGACTTCTCTGAATGATCAAAATACTTTTGAGTTTCTGAAACCTTCATTAATTTATTTTCTTTATCAAATCGAAGGGAGTGGAAACAAGCTGTGAATGCAAGTATGGCATTTTTAAAGTTGAGGTAAAGATTATAATATAATATATAATTTAGAGTTGTGTTTGTGTCCACCTGATTCATGTGATTCTCTCTGTTCACCTGTTTCTAAGAAAATTATCAGGATGTTCAGCTACTAAATGCTCCAGCTGTGTTTGATATAGAGCTGGTATTGTGTTAATGTGAGTTTTTAGAGCTATAGTAATGCACTGAGTATCAAAACATTCAAGCTAAACAATGGTCTTAAACCCAATATAAAGCTTTGTAACGTTGATTTCTAGTGATACGTGATCATTTCCTGGAGGCTCGTGACACTGAGTGTCACCTTTGACATAATCACAGTGTTTTACTGTTATCCATCCATTTTCTTGCGTTTATTAAATTCAGGTTTGCGGCGTTGCCGGAGGTTGTGCCAGACGTCATAGGGCAAGAGGCAAGGTACATCCTTACACTGGCTGCTGTTCAGTTTTAGAATTGATTCTCAGATTTTGTTGTTTTTAAGGCAGAGGTTGGCCCCTCCTTGCCTCTCTGATCCTTTAAGCTTGCAAACTCCCAGTAGATCACTCAGATCTGCAGAGCAAGTGCTCCTAGCAGTGCCGAGGTCCAGATTAAAACATAGAGACAATCGGGACTTTATAGCAGCTGCTCGTAAATTGTGGAACAAACTACCTCTTCATATCAGGGCCTTTATTCCCTGACATTTAAACTACAGTGAGCTCTTTTGTTGTTTTCTCATTTTATGTCTTGCTTTATTTTATTTTATTTTATTTTATTCCTTTAGCTGTCAGCAACTGTTGTTTTTGTATCTGCTATACAAATAAACTTGACTTGACTCGACCCCAGACAGGCTGCCAGTCTGTAACAGAGCATGTGACAGGCTGATATGACACAGAGACACCATTCACAAATGTCTTACACACTGTAGACTGTATATAAAATTAACATGGCTTGTTTTTGTAGCCTGGAGTTTAACATTTTGGCTACGTGTGTTTCCACCTCTCATCTTCAATAGTCATCACTGTTGTTATTTAGCAGGAATCTTCATCCAGCTCCAGGGCCTTCTAGCTAGTTTGCAACCCTATATTTGTAAAGTACTGATGCTTCTGTTGAGTTTTTGGTGTTTATGTACTTTAACTTTTGTCTTCACTTCAGAAAAATGTGGCTTATCTGTGCGGCCAGATCTCAAAAGGTGTAAATGATCACAAATTGTGATAGCTAAACAATCACAGTCAAGCGCAGAGAATAAAGTGATACAGAAGTATGAAACAGTAAGTAGTGTACAGTACAAGAGGCCAACTAACTAACAGAAATAGTTAATGAAATGAAACCCTGTGATAACCCCTTTAGATGTTTCTGTTGCAAACCTGTGAACCTACCATTTAGAAATTATAAAAGAGCAGCTGAGTGTAGTTTTTTTTTTTTTGCTTGTTAAAATTTATTCTTAAAAAAAACCAACAGAAATCTATTTTAATTTGCCCACAGAGATAGAGCCCAGAATGATTCATTTTTTATGTTTAAAACTCTCCTGTTTATCACTGCCATCGAGACCTCTACATGCCTGTGAACATTTCCAGGTAAGTTAATCACACGCTGCTGCGGACTCCTGGAGGCTTTGAAGGTCAAAAGCTCCACCTCTGGTTGGCAGCCAGCTGTCAGTCTGCCCAGTCAGGTGGAGGGCGGGTGAGTTTTTAGGGATGGTAGCCAAGCCTTCTTGCAATAAATAAAACCAAAAGAAAGAAAGAAAGAAAGAAAGAAAGAAAGAAAGAAAGAAAGAAAGAAAGAAAGAAAGAAAGAAAGAAAGAAAGAAAGAAATCACAGGGTGATGAGCACATGAGATCGGGTATTAAAGTAAGTGTGAGAGGAAGGTATGAAGAAGAGAAAGGGCAAAGGAGAGGAATGAAGAGAGGGGGGAGGAGGCAAGTAGAGAAAGAGGGGTGAAGGTGGAGAAGCAAAGTTGTCAGCAGAGGAGGAAAAAGAGCGAGGGATCATGGAGGAGAGGGTGGCAGATGATGCAGGAAGATGAGCCAATCGTCCTGCTCACTTGACCCTTCCAATTACCACGGCGACGGTTAATTAGCGCCGAGGTAAGCTCCGGTAATTACCACATTGTGTCTCGGACAAGAGGCTACGCACGCAGATCACACACACAACACGCACACACTCGCAACATGCGCGCAAACATGTTGCTATGGATACTCGCAATCCTTTCTATCACTGTGCTGAAAAAAAAAGTAGATAGAAATAGATAAAAGAGATGAGAGGAGATAACAAGAGCAGAAACAAGAAGCAAGGAGAAAGCAAACAAAAGCTCTACAAAGGCAAAAGAAGTAGGAACAGTGCTTAGTTCAAAGGGGGGTGGTGTCAGGCACATTGTCAGAGACACAGTTTAACAACAACTCTCACTGTCTAGGAATGACAGGTGGAAAAAAGAAGAAGAAGAAACTATAAATTGGTCACCAGGCGCACACAATAGCTATTAAACTCTAAAGTGCAGTTTTCTTCTCAGGGACGACAGGAAACTTAACCAGGCCAACTGTACTCCAATGCCTCTTGATAGATAAAGTTCAAAAAATATCTGCTGTTGGTGCCATCAGATTGTTAGTGGCATTTTCACCTCCTCAGTGTTACACCAGGGGTTTGTCTGGATATTTGAACCCTTTGGTAGGCTCTGACATACTGACCCCCTGCCACACACACACACAGGATACAGTGCATCTGTACACGCAGTCACACATGAACAGATGCAGGTGGGTGTGTAGCACCGCACGGGCCGCCTCGCACGACCACAGATGCGACAGATAGGTCCTGACACTCTGACCCGAATCTTCACCCCTGCCAACACCTTAAACCCTGATGCTGTATGTCCTGAAACACTCCTGTGCGCATACACACACGCCGAAACGTCTCCCCTGTTTAGCTGACAAGTTACATAAGCTGTCGAAAGCTGTATTTCTCATAGGCAGAGAGTAGTAGAAACAGTAGCCTCCTTACACGTCAGTGGATATGTGCTCAAGCAACCTCTGACAGGCCAGTTTATGGGGCCATGTTTGGGTTAAAAGACATCGCCTTACTGGTTAGGAGGATGAAGCGTATGACTTCGAGTCTGATCAAGCTTTAATGTAGTTGTAGTTAATATATTTGGAATCAAATGAATGGCTACTTAGTGAAAGTAATAAGTCAGTTCGGATCAATTTCCTCACAGTTTTCAATTAAATCAGATATCACATTAAGCCAAATGCTCACCACAGCTCAGACATGCTGCCGCACGCAGAGGAGAGCCTCTCCTCTGTTTCTTTGTTGGTAAGACAGCGCCACCATGTGTTCAATGCTTCCATTGAATCTGTTCCTCGTTGTAACTATAGTCTGATTTGCACTCAGACTGAAATGTTTACTTTAAAGCATTTTGTCTTTATATGACACATCCTTAACAACAGATAAAGACAAAAGGGTGAAAAAAGATGGAAAAATTAGGAAAAAAGACAGAATATTTTGAAAAAAACCTCAAGCAGCTGTAATTTTCAGTCACTTGCTGCTTGCCTATTGGTATGTGTGCAAATCCTCCTGTAGTGTAGTAGATAGTAGTGAGAAGAGGAGAAGACCTGGTTTGTCTCTGATGATGTTAGAGGTTAGAGTAAATGCCTTGAAGGGGGAGCTCTGCATCATTTATATTTTCTAGCAGTATGGTCCACTCAGATCACTGAGCCATATTGTGATAGATTGAGCCTGTATTCTCAGTGCTCTCTATAGAACAGTGGTAGCAGTTACCTCCTCCAAAGCCTTTCAGCTTCCTTATAAATAACTGTGTTGGCTGAGCTGAAGAACCAGGAGAGGGATTCAAGTTCCTGGGTGAGTTAGACACAAAATGAAGCTGCTCCTTCTCTCAACAGCTGGACGGTGCAGTCAGAGGTCTGAGGGCTAGTTCAGAATTGTAGGACATGTTGTGTCCCACAGTCAGACAAATTTGAAAATAACGCTTTACACTTACAAAAGGTAAAATTTAAGTCTAATTGAAAGAAAATGCATACAAAATATTTAAAATACAAAGCAGTTCTTGAGCACATCGTAAAAATGCTCTTTTTCTATTTTTTCTTCGTAAAATTGCATGCCAACTATAACAGTTAAACTAAGTTTTAAATCTTTTTTTTTTACTTTGTTGATACATTCTTCTTACAGTTGTTAAAAAATGTTTTAAAAAGTTTCGTTCCTTTTCTTGTGTAGCTACATTTACCCTTGATGTTCACAATCCATTCCATCCCACTGTTTCTTTTTCTGTAAATTAAAAGAATCTGTTAAAAAAATAAAACAAATGAATAAATAACATTTCTTTAGCATTTTTGTTACATTTATGTCATAATCTACATTCAAAAGTAATAGTTCAACCCTGATAATGTTGTGTAACCCTGTTGCTTCAATAATCACACAGTTATTTTATGTCTTTTTTTAATATAAAAAAAAATAAAAGACATTGTTTTTGGAACACACGGGATTTAATCCATTGCCTTTGTAATAGTTTGAATGATTATATGAACAGTGTGTTTGACCAATGATCTCAAAACAAATGCTGAAATTACTAATTTACTAAACTTGATCCACACTTCAATAACTAAATATTATTGAAGTGTGGATCAAGGTAGATTTCAAAAGTTGCATAAATGAATGAGTCTTCAGTATGAATGTGACTTTCATTAACTTAATGGTCAAAAATTTATTAAGAAAGATTTTTAAAATGGGTTCCAGAGCATTGGTAAAAGGGTTCCCAGTCACAGTTCTTCAAACCTCTACTGGGGTCCAATTCTTGGATGACCACCTTGTTCTTTCAGAGGTCATTAATAATTTCTCTTATCTTATGATTGTTGAGAGAACAGTTGTTGGCCTGGCTCATGTGGTCAGGTCAGCCACCCGTCTTCTCTTTTTGTTGGATCCTGTAGAGGTGAAAGTTAAACTGCGCTGAATATTTCACCTAATTATACTTCAGATGACTGACTTTCCATGTTATGGAGCAGTCTCCATCAGAGGGTCGCTCTGACCTGAGTAACCTCACAGACTGTATGTTCAATCCCATGCAGCGCTGCTTATTTATGGATATTTACATTTTTATCTTTCAAACACTGACTGTCTCAAGTTTTAGTTCAGAGCCATGTTGATGCTGTTAACCATTTGCCACATGGTGGCAGTGTAAACCAGAGGATGTTTAATAATCCAGAAACAGGAGGATGGACTCATTGCTCACTCAGGCTGAGGCACCTGGGCCTCTTGGATTAACCTCCAGGGGGCAGGCACTCTCAGATGTGTCACTCTCCCATGTCTGGCCCCTAGGGTGGGGCCTCAATGGTTCTGAGCCGGGTGAAGTTGCTTAAATCATTGTTGTCGTCACAGGGGAGTCAAAATTGTTAACTGTACTGCAACATAGAAATTCAGTTTTTAAGTTCAGGGTTATAAGGAATGCAGCTTGTATACTTTAAATAAGTAAATGAAAATAACAAATTACTAGAAATAAGACTAGTTTGCAAAATTTAAGATGGAAGATTAGCTGTTCCATTCTAATCTAATTGCCAATATAAATCAGATCAATCCAAGAAATGGAAGACCAAACAGCAAGCCCCGAAACCATGGGCGGACATTGTTTGTGAGGGGCTGCATCAATATGCTCAATAATAGGCTAAGGAGCTTGGAAAGAAAAGCGTCTGGATTTCTTTAAGTTTCTTGAAGATTTTTCACCTCTCATCCAAGAAGCTTCTTCAGTTCTACAATTAGTAGTTTTATTTCTTTAAATAAATGTTTTAATCAAACTGTGTGCTGTTATTCCTCCCATTAAAAACATGTGCTGCTAGTGTTTATACATTTGAATTAAATTAAGTGTGTAAAGTGGTTTGAGGACCCACCAAATGAAATGAAATCAATTTTAAACTCTGTTTTGAGCTGCCGCAAGGTAAATTCTACTTAATTAACATTACTAAGAAAAACAGTGCAAACCAAGAGCCTTTAAAAAAACTGTACAGGAAAAGTATGTTGTAATAACAACATAACAACAGTCAGTAAATGTTGCCTCATCTGATAAAATATTGTAAATTTCCAACATTTTAAAATGGCATTTTAAGTTTTACAGTTATAGATGTGATGGTCATATATGCTATAACAGGTATGAACTGTCAACTTTGACAAGGGATCATTCAGCTAAGATCACTTTACTATTCCATCCATCCATCCATCTTCATCCGCTTTATCTGGGGCCAGGTCGCGGGGGCAGCAGCCTAACCAGACCTCCCTCTCCCCAGCCACCTCCTCCAGCTTATCCGGGGGAACACCAAGGCGTTCCCAGGCCAGCACATCACCTCTCTGGGGACATCTCAGGTCCTCCAAGGTATGGAGGCCTATCTCCCCCCAGCACTTCCCCTTCCAGTGGCAGACGCCCTCAGACATCGGTGCGTTGGTGGTTCTTTGTGTCCGGGGATGGGCGTCCAGGTACACACCGGCTCACTCCTTGGTGGCTGCTTATTGGGGCCTGGAGCCTGGGGCTCGCTCGGGCCACTTCTGGATTGGGGTGCCCTCGGCCTGGGGCTCGGTCACTCTGGCACAGCTGGCTGCCGGCAGAGCTCACGGGCACGTCACTGCAACCCCCTCTCTTCAGCTCTTTCTGGGATAGTGGCGCGGCTGCCCCTCTGTTGGTCTTCCTTGGTCTCTTGTGTTCTGGGGGCCTCTGGATGTCTGGAGTTTTGATCTCCTCCATACCTGCTTCATGCCCTGGAGGACGGGGCTGTGGCTCCCACACCCTCAAGCAGATCATTACATGAAGGAACCTTTTAAAAACAAGCGCGTTCATGCTCACAGGTGTACACACGGGTGATCACACCCACAAACTACACTCTTTTTGGCACCTACCTCAAAGCACACTGTGCGCTGTCGATCTTACGTGCTACACAATAATGTTTAATATTTAGTATTTACTGTTATATTCCCATATATCATTGTGATGTTGTTTATTCTATTGCTCTCTTTTTCTTCTGCTTGTTTTCTTTTTTCTTTCTCAACAGGTGATCCAGGTGATTGATATATGTATTTTTTGTCTGCTTATTTTGTTGGCTTTTGTTTTTTGCCCTTTATCCCCGTCCCTCTTACCCGCTGTTTTTCTTTCCCTCTTTCTTTCTCCCTTTTCTTTTCCTCAGTTAAGTCTGTCCCGTATTTAGCAAGTGAAAATACACTCAACAAAAATATAAACGCAACACCTTTGTTACTGCTCCCATTCCCCATGGGATGGACGTAGAGACCTAAAATTCATTCCAGATACACAATATAACCATCCCTCCCAAACAGTGGTCACAAATCAGTCCAAATGTGTGGTAGTGGGCACACCTGCTATATTGAGATAATCCATCCCACCTCACAGGTGTGCCACATCAGGATGCTGATCTGACATCATGAGTAGTGCACAGGTGTACCTCAGACTGCCCACAACAAAAGGCCACCCTGGAATGTGCAGTTTTGTCTCACAGCAAAATGCCACAGATGCCACAAGCAATGAGGGAGCGTGCAACTGGTATGCTGACAGCAGGAATGTCAACCAGATCTGTCGCCCGTGCATTGAATGTTCATTTCTCAACCATAAGCCGTCTCCACAGGCGTTTCAGAGAATATGGCAGCACATCCAACCGGCCTCACAACCGCAGACCTCGTGTAACCACACCAGCCCAGGACCTCCACATCCAGCAGGTTCACCTCCAAGATCGTCTGAGACCAGCCACCCAGACAGCTGCTGGAACAATTGGTTTGCACAACCAAACAATTTCTGCAAAAACTGTCAGAAACCGTCTCAGGGACGCTCAACTGCATGCCCGTCGTCCTCATCGGGGTCTTGACCTGACTCCAGCTCGTCGCCGTAACAGACTTGTGTGGGCAAATGCTCACATTCGATGGCGTCTGGCACGTTGGAGAGGTGTGCGCTTCACGGATGAATCATGGTTCACATTGTTCAGGGCAGATGGCAGCTGAGAATGTCCCAGTTCTTGCATGGCCAGCATACTCACCGGACATGTCACCCATTGAGCATGTTCGGGATGTGCTTGACCGGCGTATACGACAGCGTTCCCATGAATATCCAACAACCTCGCACAGCCATTGAAGTGGAGTGGACCAACATTCCACAGGCCACAATTGACAATCTGATAGACTCCATGCGACGATGTGTTGCACTGCATGAGGCAAATGGTGGTCACACCAGATACTGACCGGTTCTGGGTCCCCAGACCCCCAATAGCGCAAAAAACTGCACATTCCAGGGTGGCCTTTTGTTGTGGGCAGTCTGAGGTACACCTGTGCACTACTCATGATGTCAGATCAGCATCCTGATGTGGCACACCTGTGAGGTGGGATGGATTATCTCAATATGGCAGATGTGCCCACTACCACACATTTGGACTGATTTGTGACCACTGTTTGGGAGGGATGGTTATATTGTGTATCTGGAATGAATTTTAGGTCTCTACGTCCATCCCATGGGGAATGGGAGCAGTAACAAAGGTGTTGCGTTTATATTTTTGTTGAGTGTAAAATAAAATAAACAATAAAAGGTGAATCAAATAGACCATTACGGCAAGGCTGGGATGGTCCATTTGGTAAAGTAAATCCGTTGGGCATCTTTCTTTGCCTTTAGACAATAATTCTGATGGCAAAAGAACCAAACGGGACAGGCAAAAAAATAAAAATAAAAAAATAAAATAAAGTTGATTAATCAAATTACAGAAAAGAAGAAAGTACTGTGACCTCTCAGGTCATTAAGTTCAGATCTTTTACTGTTCGCAGAATAAGATCCTGTATGTTGAAGGTGTTTTCAGTTATTGCAGTCCTGTTCTTTGAAACAAGCTGCCTGCTGACTGGAGATTCAGTTACATCTATGTGTGCATTCAAAAACAGACTCAAATCCTTTCTGTTCACACAGGCCAACAATTAATAGCTTTTGTTTTTCTTCTCTCTGTGTTAAGCACATTGAGCTCTCATGTAATGAAATGTGCTATACAAATACACTGTCATTGTCATTAACATGGAGTGGAGGAGCAAGAGTTTTTAAGCATTACTGAGAGAAGCATGACTTACCACAATGGCAGCAGTGGCCTACAGTGTAATATAAAACAGCCCTATGGGTGGTTAATGTGAACTTAACCACTAGTGTGTGTAATTCTGGTTTAATTTCTTTGATTTATTTTGTTTCATGGTTTTGGTTCTGTTTATTGTTTTCTGCTTGTGTTATATTTATAGTTCCTAGTCTTTAGTTTTCTGTCACTGTGTCTTCCCTGTGTTCCACGTTTAGTTACTCTTGTCTCCATTTTCATGTTTCCTCTTTTTCCCTACTAAGTCATGTCTCCATGTCACAGTGTCCAGTCCACGTCTTTGTGAATGCCTCATGTTTCCTGTTTTTTTTTGATTGTCCCTCGCCTAGTTTTCAGTGTGTTTAGTTTTGCTTCCTCCCTGTCTCATTGTGTCCAATTAGTTCCAGCTGTGCTTCCCATCCCCTCGTTATGTGTATTTGTGTATTTAGTTCTCTCTTTCCTTTCCTGTTGCTATGTTCTGGGTCTCACGTGTCAGGTTTTCAGGTCTTTAGTTTCTATGTACTTGTTTTTTAGTTGTTTTTTAGTTGCTTCTTTTGTTTGTTTAGTCTTTGTCGCTTTATGCATTTGTTTGTTGTGTGTTCAGCCCCCAAATAAAGGCTCACTTTTTTTGTTAATCTCCTCACTCCATCTCCTTTGTCTGCAACTAGGTCAACAAAGGTGGTAAATGATACTGTTTACATAATTAAGATATTTTTCTTTTTCATGGTCCATGTCGTAGCTGTAATTGTAAGTGGCATCTGTTATTTGTGTTACTGATTTTATTTTAAACTGTGCTGCTTTTATTTTAAGGTACAAGTTTGCCTAAGCAATCATTCCACTGTTCCCTTCTGTGAGGGATTCTAGGCAGCCAGCGAGCAAGTAGCAAGCCGGGGCATGACATGTCCCTGGTAAAAAGTTAAGATAAACAAACTAGATCACATGGGGAAAGCTGTAAAGAAACTTTGAAAGAATGCAAAAGAGGCATTTATTAGTTTTATCTTTGTTTTACTAAACATAGATCCACATGCTGTCTTTATTTTGTGGATCTAGTTTTCATCGATGCATTTAGAGAGAAGTCTACAAATAAATCTGTTGAAAGAAAACCACTCTTGTATGCCTGTGCTTCAAGGGAATTACAACCCATCACACCTGCTCCACTCCAACTTTCTGTGCAACCCAGTATCATGGAAAAATGTATAATAGTCCACTGTGTCTGTCTATGGCCATCCTTAAGCTGTCAAAAAAGGGGAAAAAACATCTGAGAAACTGCTACAATATTAGGAGTGGTAAAATCACAGTATGGTCCATCCTGATAAAGACAGAAAGCACTGGTGAACTCAGTGCTTTCTGTCATAAAAAGATCTGGATGTCCACTGAAGACAACAGAGGTGGATGATCGCAGAATCATTTCCATGGTGAAGAGAAACCCCCTCAGAACAGCCAACCAAGTGAACAACCCAGTAGGTAGGTGTATCGATATCCACGTCTACCATAAACTGCATGGAAGTAAATACAGACGGGTTCACTGCAAGGTGCAAACCTCTCATAATCCTCAAGAATATAAAAGCTAATCTGGACTTTATAAATAAATCATAGTTTTACTTCATACACGATGCTGTGTGGATTCTCCATTATTGTGTGGATGCTTTAAGCATCCACACTATTGAGTTCCTGTTTCTCTTTATTCTTTATCTTTACTTTATTGTGTGGATGCTTTAAGCATCCACACTATTGAGTTCCTCTTGGGACTTCCGTACACTTTTTGGCACTTAACTACTTCCACAATTTTCAGCCGATTTTCACCGTTCAAATTTTAAACTATTCTGCTATTTCTGCTAATTATGGCTATGTCTTTTGGTATTTTTCACTATTATACTTTTTAAAATATTAAGCTTAATTTGTCCCATTGAAATGAATGGGAAACTTCTGCAATTCTGCTAAAATTTGCTTGTTTTTGAAACTTAACTACTTCCTCATATTTTCACGTAGAACAACCATTCAAACTTTAAAATGTTCTCAAGTTATTGGGCTATTCAGGTATAAATCAGCTTTTTCAAATCTTTTACCGTTTTACTTTTATGCCTCTTAAAGTTTTCAGTTGCAAAATTGTGATTTTTCACAAAATACATGCGTTGTTATGGTTGCTATGCACTTGGCTTCCAGTGTGCCACTGAAGGTTTTGCAGTCTTCTCTTCATGTCCGAACAACTTCTTGCTACTTGCTCAATTTTCACTCAACTTCCACAAATTATACATCAAAACGTAGGTATTTTTGCTGGCTTTCAGGAAATGTCACTATCATTGTTGTGGAATTTATAGAATTTTGGCAAATCTCCTCAGACCAACACAATGTCACAAAACTCTCCATAGAAAGTCAATGGAGAGCTTGTTCAAAATCACCGCTTGATTTCTGTAATGAGAGGCATATTCGAATTGTCATATCTCCTTAACGAAGCAAAGTTAAGACATAAGGCTTGTCCCAGTATATCTTCAGACACTCCTGACGCTCACAATTCAAGAATTTCTTTCTCACCTATTACCATTCTGAAATGAGTTAGACTTGTTTGAGGGTAGGAAATTCGTCCTTTGCTCAGATTTCTTCAGATTTCAAACTCTGGAAATGAACCACTTTTTTCTCTCGTCATATCTTTTTAATGGATTTCCACAGAGACCTGAAAATTTCCATGATTGTTCACCAAAGCCTGCTGTCTCTTACGGTGAAAGAATGATATTGATACTCCAAATAGATTTAGAGTTAGAAAGCGTTGTTTGAGGGCAAGTCAAGGCAGTTTTTGCTTTGCTCTACTCAGTTATGGTGCATTAGAAGTCAAATATCTTTAATAATTCATATTTTAATAATAAATTGTCAAGACTGGAAGATTCCCCCATCTCTTCTGAACAAAACGGTGTAAGAATGACCGCTCTAGCCCCTACGGTTAGGAAATTATGGTCATTTGTTTGAGGGGAGTCGTCACGATGAGAAATAGACTGCAAAAATCCTGTGTCTCTATGTGCTGCGTGCACCTGTTTTAGCGGGGAAAAGTACACAGCCTCTCTGATTGGTGGATTCAAATTCAGCAGCTCCCAGGCTGCTTGACTGAGCTAGAAACTTACTTCTCTCTCCCTGTGTGTGTGTGTGTGTGTGTGTGTGTGTGTGTGTGTGTGTGTGTGTGTGTGTGTGTGTGTGTGTGTGTGTGTTTCCTTATGTGTCCATATTTGTGATTGTGTTGCTGTTATATATATTTTTTGCTGATTTTTTTCATTTAACAAGTATATTTGAGGGACCCTCAGCATGTTCAGCATTTTTTCAGCTGTCCATTTTGCTTTTCCAATTTTTCTGTTTAAGTTATTACTATTGTGCTAAATCATACTATTTCTGCTTTTTATAAGATTTGTGCTTAATATAGTATTTCTGCTAAATTTTAGTATTTCTGCTTTTTATAGGATTTGTGCCTAATATAGTATTTCTGCTTTTTATAGGATTTGTGCTTAATATAGTATTTCTGCTAAATTATAGTATTTCTGCTTTTTATAGTATTTGTGCTAAAACATAGTATTTCTACTAAATGTAGTATTTATGCTGTATCATAGTATTTCTATATATTTCTGCCAGGTCCCCAGGCAGCCAATCCTCTGTGAGGACTGAGACATTCAAATTTTCAAATAAGGGACTGCACGGCTTCCCAGCCAATCATATATGTGGACTGAGGCATTCAAATTTGCATATTGGGGCCTTCATGGCTTCTAAGCCAGCCAATCATATCTGAGGGCTGAGGAATTCAAATCCACAAATCAGGGCCTGCACGGCTTCCCAGCCAGCCAATCATATATGTGGTCTGAGGCATTCAAATTTGCATATTGGGGAATTTGTGGCTTCTAAGTCAACAAGTCATCCATGTCATATATCTCTAAAAATTCATATTTTAATGATAAATTGTCAACACTTGAAGATTCCCCAATCTCTTCTGAACAAAACAGTGTAAGAATGACCGTTCTAGCCCCTACGGTTAGGAAATTATGGTCATTTGTTTGAGGGGAATCGTCATTATGAGAAATAGACTGCAAAAATCCTGTGTCTCTCTGTGCTGCGTGCACCTGTTTTGGCGGGAAAAAGTGCACAGCCTCTCTGATTGGTGGATTCAAATTCAGCAGCTCCCAGGCTGACCTTACTTACTTCTCTCTCCCTGTGTGTGTGTGTGTGTGTGTGTGTGTGTGAGTGCGTCTATGTGGTATGGATTGACATTTGACCTGCGCTGTACCTGGGCTCCGGGGACATTTCGACTTTTTGCTGTGTATTCATGTGTCCCCCTAAAACATGACTTGTAAATGCATTTTTAAGTGTCTAAATAATAATTTTTTCTACTTCTTATGAGGTCGTTATTTATCTTTTGACCTGTATTTGCTTAAACTGTAGTGTAAATTCATTTATTAAACTATAATTAAAAGATTTTCTGATTTTCTTAAAAGTCCACCTATACCCCTCACCTGATTTTTGTGTATTCCAGTGTATTGCACAGCGACGTTTCGAGTTAGAGTGGATGTGTGTAGGTACTGCAATTTAATACACATTTTCAATACACACGGCCGGAAGTCATTGTGATTGGTAGGCTATATATATAGGCGGTACCTACAGGAAACGGCGCCACAACTTTCGCGCGCGTGCCCTTTAACAAGTGTATGTCGACGGCAATACGAAGACGGATTAAAAACACAAAGGTAAGCCTTTTTTAATGTAAAATGCACCATGACTTTAATACTATATGAAATTATAGGTGCACAGGCCTATATTAAACTGGTTTAATTTATGCTTTATGGACTGTTAGTGAGTCTTTGAAGAAGTAAAACGGCCCCAGCGTTTGTCATTGAGTAAATAAAATAGGGCTGACGACTAACCGCGTCAACGCGATAAAGCGGGCTAACCCGTGTTAGGATTTACTCGGTGTTAAAGCATTATTGTGGCTTAAACGTGTTAATGCCGACATCGCGACTAACGCGATTAACAATTAAACCAGCGCAGTCTGAGTCAAAATCCCTGATGTCGCTGTTAGCTAATTTCGGGCAGTTTGTCCAATGTCTGTCCATTCTGCTGACAGCCCTAAAATAAAAGCAAGGGTATAAGTGTATTTAGTCGTGTATTTATTTATATGCCTGAAGAAAAAACTTCTTACAGTTTTGATGCCTAAGCTTTCTCAGTACTTGTATCACTCTCTGCAGTCGCCATTACAGAAATGTCACATGTCGCCATTTTGAGTACTAGGCCTTTAACATTTTAAAAGAAGGCATAAATTAGCACTATGAATAAGTCAGCTGTGTTTATGCTGTAAACTACACTACTGCTAGTTCTGCTACTACTGATGATGATGACAATGATGACGATAATCGTAATACTTTATATGCTTTGGTAATACAGCCAATCAAAACGTACAGGAGAACATGCGAAGGAGACGCATTCCTCCACGGGAGGATGCAGTCTGGCATGTTTCTGCTGGAAGGGACAAACTGGGACTTGATATCCACTACATAAATGCCTTCAAAGGTAAGTTGGTCTTTAGTTTGGATTAGATTTGGAGTTTGTCACTTTGTCTTTTGTCACTCACTTGGTATGCCTCTGCAATTCAGGTCGGGGCATTTTCACGACTGTTCCATTCCAAAAAGGAGACTTTCTTTTGGAATACAGAGGTAAACTCATAACAAAAGAAGAATGTGAGCGGAGACACAGAGTTTATCATGACAGCCTGAAGGTGTTCATGTTTGAATTCAAGTTTGATGGAAAACTCTGGTGGTGCGTATTATATCAGTGTAGTTTGATTAAGATTAAATTACACATTGCTTTTGATTTATGAAAAAAAAGCTTCCTAACTAGTTAAGCTAATACTTTTTTGCCTAACCCCACAGTGTGGATGCATCTCAAGAAGATGGGTCATTAGGCAGACTTGTCAACGACAACCACATCAGTCCAAGTGCTAAGATGAAAATATTAAATATCAATGGAAAGCCCCATCTATGCTTATTTGCAAGCAGAGACATAAGTCCAGGTGAAGAAATAGACTATAATTATGGTGACTCGGATTGGCTCTGGAGATGCAAGGTATTTCTACAATTGTACTTTTTGGAACTGATAAATTGCATACCCTAAGCCATTTTTACATTTGTACCTACTCAAATTGGCTTAACGTGACTTACGGCATCTAGTTTTTCACTGAAATTGAGTATCACCTACTGTGCCTGGGGTAACTATAGCAATGCAGCCGAGCATCCAGTGATATAAATGCCACAGCAAGCATGGACGTCAAGGTGACAAAATGCCTGCTGCTCAGTCTATACTTTAGTGTTCAATTCAGGGATCACGCTGTTAATTTTGGTTGCTATTTCAAACATTTCAGAGTTTCAAAAATGATGGCTTGGATTTTCACGAAGGAGGCGCACTCATAACTTATCGAGTGACACCATTGACCAGCCACCTGGTGGCATTCAGTCTATGTCAAATTTTCTGATCACTTTGGATCACTTGGAACCTTGGTGCAGTAGTTACTGAAAAACTACATGGTACTATAACCTACTGGAAAAACAGGGGTAGGTACTAATGGAAAACAGGCAATTGTGATGGCTGCCACATCAAAGCCCTCTAAAAGCACTAAAAAAATATCAGCAGGTATGCAGAAATAAAAAATGGCTTTCGGTTTCTAAATTTTAACAGTGATTGATGTTTAATGTGATTCTACACAGCAAAATCTCCAGTGTTAAATTAACACTGGAGAGTGTCTATAAGGGTCCACACCTCTGAGTGTTAAATACAACACTGTTGAGTGTTAAATTAACACTTTTGACAGTGTTATATGTTTAAAAGTAACCTAGTCAGTTTTGAAGATTAACAATGGCTAACACTGAGCAGTGCTGATTTTCTAACACTGGAAAATAACTCAAAATGTTAGAAATATTCCAGTGTTAGAAAATCAGCACTGCTCAGTGTTAGTCTTTGTTAATCTTCACAACTGACTAAGTTACTTTTAAACATATAACACTGTCAGAAGTGTTAATTTAACACTCAACAGTGTTGTGTGGACCCATATAGACACTCTCTAGTGTTAATTTAACACTGGAGATTTTGCTGTGTAGCCTCTTTAGTTAGATTCATTTTAAATTTTGTCCCTCGAAGATAAATGGGCCCTAGTGACAGTTCGTTGCTGCTACAGGTGATTGTTTTACTCCTTTAGCAATGGCTTAAAAAATAAAGAAATCACACTGACTATTTGTCTCTTAATCATAGGGCCTTAAATTCTCTATACATGACAGTGAATATTTTAAAGACAATAGCTTGAAACTTATCTTTCTCATACAGTTTATTTAATGTTTCAAAATCCTCTTCAAAAATGCACTGTATATTCATTTTCTATCTGTTACACACGAAGACGGAGACCAGCCAGATTCAGAAGACTGTGAGCTGCCTAAAGCCGCAACCAAACAGCTTTCCAAACAATGATCTGGACCTGAAACATCCAGAGCCTGAAAGGGTAAATATAATCCAGTGTACCACTTAATGAACTAATAATTTAATCTATCATCATTCTTTATGGATGCTGTGTGTGTGTGTGTTTGGCAGTCACCTGGGTGTGATGTGATTTACATGGACCGTGGCTTGTAGGTCCTTTTCATTGTTTCAAAGTGCAAGTCTGGATAACATCTGAGTGTGTGTGTGTGTGTGTTAACCACCCAAATGTGACTTAGGAGGACCACACTGTTATTGGGGGACTCCGTCAAAGTTTGCTTCATGGTGACATCACTCTGGTTTTAGGAGGGGTCTTCTCGTATGTCTTGACAGTTTGACCTACAGCATGCAGAACTGACTGCATGTGCTTTGTTTCTATGTTGAAATTTTTTGAAACTCAGGCTTGAACATTAAGATAGATAGTACTATACAACTTCTTAACTTCTTTTAGGCACTTTTTACTGCTTTAGTGCATGGGCTCTCTCTGGCTGTGTACTCTGGCTTCTTCCCACAGTCCAAAGATGTAGCTTATGGGGTTAGGTTAACTGGTGATTCAAAACTGCCCTTTGGTGTGAATGCAAATGCTTGTCCTTCCATGTTAGACTGGTGATCTGTCCAGGTTGTACTGCCCTATGGTAGCTGGTATAGGCCCCAAAACTGCTACCCCACAATCCTGATAAGGATAAGTGGAAGAGGATGGATGATTGCAAAGGAATCAGTTGTTAATTATTGTAGCCAGTATTTTTTTCAGAAGAAAACATTTCTTGAGTGGAAAGCCCCCCCCCCACCCCACACACACACACACACACACACATGCAAATTAAAAACAGAAGCACAGGCCTGCCCAGTACAGTTGCAAGAAGAGCACTTGGTCTAATCTTTGTGCCATCTTTTCTTTGTTGCAGGATCTTGATGAAGAAATGCCTCAGCAAGGCTCAGAAGCCATGCATTCTTCTTCAGTGCAAGATTTTGAAGAGGTAACATTGACCTAGGACAGATTTTAATGAATGTTTCTCATGCACGATGTGTACCTTACGCTATTTGCCGATAGTGAAATGGTCTATTCATCCTCTTGAGTGATGCATTTTTAGTAACTGTCAGATTACTGTTCTTTTGTCTTCATTCTCTATCTGTTACACACGAAGACTGAGACCAGCCAGATTCAGAAGACTGTGAGCTGCCTAAAGCCGCAACCAAACAGCTTTCCAAACAATGATCTGGACCTGAAACATCCAGAGCCTGAAAGGGTAAATATAATCCAGTGTACCACTTAATGAACTAATAATTTAATCTATCATCATTCTTTATGGATGCTGTGTGTGTGTGTGTTTGGCAGTCACCTGGGTGTGATGTGATTTACATGGACCGTGGCTTGTAGGTCCTTTTCATTGTTTCAAAGTGCAAGTCTGGATAACATCTGAGTGTGTGTGTGTGTGTGTTAACCACCCAAATGTGACTTAGGAGGACCACACTGTTATTGGGGGACTCCGTCAAAGTTTGCTTCATGGTGACATCACTCTGGTTTTAGGAGGGGTCTTCTCGTATGTCTTGACAGTTTGACCTACAGCATGCAGAACTGACTGCATGTGCTTT
>NC_138940.1:30385000-30440000 GCF_965226115.1 Aulonocara stuartgranti
GTTCCCTGTGTTCCCAGTGTAGCTCCCTCGTGTCCTTGGTTTTTGATTTGAGTTTCTTGTTTATGGCTCCTTGTTTTAGTTCAGTACGTGTGTTTTTTCAGGCAATAAAGCTGAGTTCATCCCTCCTCGTGTATGAGTCCTGTGTTTGGGTTCTATTTCCTGTCAGCCACACAGTGAAACATTACAAATTTGGTGCAGTATCAACAGTTGTGATATTCAAACATTATGTAATGGAAAGAATTGCACCAAAATGAGTCAAAATGTGATGGGCCAAAATTATAATGTACTCACATGTATATATAGTGTAATTGCAGACTTACTAATCATTTTAGGTCTTTTAGACAGCAAGTCACATTTTAATCACACAGAACACGGAACTTTATTCAAAACAAATTATGTTTTTTCTTTCACAATGTGGATTTCCAAATGAGTCACATTTCACACTAATGTGATTCCTAAAGGATGATATGCAAATTAGTAGATTTGATTACACAGTTACTTTAATGACACATACAATTCCTCAGAAGTCATCCTCAATTCCAAGTCACAGTGTCTTATAACAGACAGCGGAAATCGATCATCTGATTTGCTAGTAGATAGTGATGTCAGCCAAAGTCTGGAGAAGTATAATTTGTTAAGTGGTGAGTCCAGTCAGCATTCTATTTATTATAATTACTAATTCTTGTGTTTTTTGTTTCATTTTTTTAATCCCAATCAGTAGGGCTTCCAGTTTAGACATATAAATCAACAATTCTTCCAATTTTTTGACTGAAATCTTTAGAGCTTCCACTTATAGAATAAAATTCACTACTTCTTCCAAGATAGTAATAATTATTTCCTCTGCATGCAGCTTATCTTTGGAACTGGTCTCTGTCACAAGCAGAACAATAAGGACGAACAATGTCAGGTATGTACAAGTGTTGGTTCTACATATGTTTGATTTCCTCAGATTCAGTGGTCCCAAATGATATTCCAACGTTTTTATTTAAAAATTCATTGTGCTTCATGCAGTGGAAATACATTTTCAAAATGCTGACAATGAAGCACGCATTGGTCTGAGCCTACAAGATGAGAATCCTATAGGAGAACTTTGCAGGCAAGAGCAGTTTGTATTTGTTATACAGAGATACTTACCACAATAAAAGAATGCATCAACTAACACGTACATCTTATCCTCATAAACGCTTTAGGTGTTCGTGTGGGCAAAGAATGGATCCATTGACCTGTTGGATACACTTACGTCTGCTGCTGCGATCACTTTATTCTCTGCAGTGGTCTTGCTCCTGTTCCACTTCAACAAATACATCCAATTAAACAAATGCACATTAAAAGGAAGTTCAATAAAGTTTATTTCACTTTAAAAACGTTTGTATTCATTCTTGCACTGGGTTAATGGGGGATAGCAAAGTCCAGTTTGTGTAACATTAAGATTTACGTCATTTTTTTTGTAGCTTTTTACTCATATTTAGCTGTTGGAGTACTTAATGCCAGACTGGCGACCTGTCCATGACAGCTGGGATAGGCTCCAGCGCCCCCCGTGACCCTGAAAAGGATAAGCGGAAGCGAATGGATGGATGGACTACTTAATGCTGACAGGGGTCATTCAGATTCATATTTATGATTAATAATCTTTATCGGTTGTGTGAGTAAGGAGAAAAAAAATGCCCTATTCAATTATTCAATTATCTGTTCCTAATTTATATATATTACTACTACCACTATTACTAATAACAGCAACTTAGATAATAAGCTTTTGTTTATGTGGACATTCATACAACACTTTGTTCAATACTACAGAGTCAAAGTTAGATTTTCTTTTATTTTTTTACAACGTATACTTTCAAATTTAAAAAAAAAATAAATCCTAATGGTAGTTGTGCAAATCTTGTTAATTAAGTTAGTTGTATTAGTTATACATAATATGTCTAGTAGGGTCTCCCATAGCAAATTTGTCCTGGGTGAGGGACCAGACAAAGAGCAATTCAGAAGAAACTTATTAGAATATCACTGAGGGAACAGTTTCCCCTTCCCAGGAGAGGGTTATTGGGGTCCCGGCCTGGAGCCAGGCTCGGGAAGGTGCCCAAAGGTGAGCGTCTGGTGGCCGGCTGTTAGTCCATGGGGCCCGGCTGAGCATAGCCTGAAAAGATGATATGGGCCCCTCCTCTCGCAGGCCCACCACCCGCAGGAGGCATCATAGGAGTCGCGTGCATGTGTACCGTGTACCAAGCGGCAGCCAAGAGTGGAAGCCCTGGCAGACTGATCCCAAGACTGTCAATTGGGACATGGAATGTCACCTCTCTGGCAGGGAAGGAGCCTCATTTAGTGCGTGAGGTTGAGAGGTATCGGCTAAATATAGTTGGGCTCACCTCAATGCAGGGCTTGGGCTCTGGAAACAGTCTCCTGAAGAGGGCCTGGACTCTGTCTCAGTCCAGAGTTGCCTCTGTAAGAAACGGCGGGCTGGGGTGGGTTTTCTAATGTCCCCTCGGCTTGCTGTCTGTACATACCTTACCATGTCACCTTGGACATCACACTGCCAACATTTACACAATATGCGGCCTGTCCCACCAGGGAGGAGAGAATCTTAGATCTGCTCTACACTAATGCCAAGGATGCATACAGCTTCTCTTCTCTCTCCACACTGGTGGTAGGGCTGGGCCATATCATACCATTCATGGTAATACCGGTATAATGTTGGGCAACGATAAGAAAATGAAATATAAAATAGAATATGGGTGAAACACGGATGCGCAGTGCCTTTGTTTTCATATGCACATGACGGAAAAAGCATGGCGGAGACGGAGAATGAGAAGGGGGAAAGCGGATCGTTGAATGAAACGGATGAACCAGAACTGGTTTGTAAAAATGCTGCAACTTCAGTGGTGTGGAACTGGTTTAGCTTTTGTCCGTCAGATACACAAAAAAAGCACTATTTTTGGTAGTCATGCTAGCGGGCTGTCGTTATTACCGTGTTGTTTGGAAAATACGACGCACTTAGAATGAATCCTTTAAGTTTTTTTGAAAATTGACAGAGCCCCTTATAATCCCGTGTGCCTTATGTATGAATTCTGGTTGTGTTTACTGAACTCGAAATGAATTTATGTACACGGTGCTCAAAAATCTGTCAAATGTTCAGTACGACTTTGCTAAGCTACAAACCCGCACCGCTTGGTGGACTGTCGAAGCATTACGGAGCCTCACGGAGTGATACGTACTGTGCTTCAACATAATATTACCATATTGTGTGTGTATAACCTCTTTTTAAGTATTGTGGATGTTATACATGGTAATGCTGAGGATATGTCGGCCAATTTCCACTGGAAATGCCTTTTGGCATCAGTTGCTTGTTTAAGTGAAAATACATGTTTTCATACATTTTTAAAATATAAAACATCAATATATGTTTTTTCTAATAAAGTTGTTGAGTTATAAAGTATTTTGTCTATTGTCATTATATCATCAGTTATATCGTTAGGGTGAGAAGGGTCAGCTGAGATCCGAGCTGCATGCCTCAGTGTCCTGGAGGTGTACAGGTCCTGCAGAGATGGGAGTCTGCAGCCAATCACCTTCTCAGCAGAGCGCACAACATGCTGCAGTCTCTGTTTGTCCCTGATAGTGGCTCCAGCGTACCACACAGTGATGGAGGAGGTGAGGATGGACTCGATGATTGCAGTGTAGAATTGCATCATCGTCCGTGTTGGCAGGTTGAATTTCTTCAGCTGCCTCAGGAAGTACATCCTCTGCTGGGCTTTCTTAATGACGGAAGTGATGGTGGGCTCCCACTTCAGTTCCTGGGTGATGGTGGTACCCAGGAAGCGGAATGAGTCCACAGAGGTGATGGGGGTGTCAGACAGGATGATGGGGAGGAGTGGAGCTGTGTGCTTCCTGAAGTCCACAATAATCTCCACTGTCTTCTGGGCATTCAGCACCAGGTTGTTGTGGCTGCACCAGGACACCAGACGTTCAACCTCCCTCCTGTAGGCAGACTCATCCCCGTCCGAGATGAGTCCAATAACGGTGGTGTCATCTGCAAACTTGATTAGCTTGACAGACTGGTGGGTGGAGGTGCAGCAGTTGGTGTACAGGGAGAAGAGCAGAGGAGAAAAAACACAGCCCTGAGGGGAGCCGGTGCTGATGGTCCGGGAGTCCGAGACATTCTTTCCCAGCCTCACATGCTGCTTCCTGTCCGTCAGGAAGTCAGTGATCCACCGGCAGATGGGATCAGGCACATTCATCTGGGAAAGCTTGCCTCGGAGATGGTCTGGAAGGATGGTGTTGAAGGCAGAGCTTTAGTCCACAAACAGGATCCTGGCGTAGGTTCCTGGGGAGTCCAGATGCTGCAGGATAAAGTGTAGGGCCATGTTGATTGCGTCATCTACAGACCTGTTGGCTCTGTATGCAAACTGCAGGGGATCCAGGAGGGGGGCCGTGAGGGTCTTGAGATAGGAGAGAACCAGGCGCTCAAATGACTTCATGACCACAGATGTCAGAGCCACGGGTCTGTAGTCATTTAGTCCAGTGATCCTAGGTTTCTTGGGGACAGGGATTATGGTAGAGGACTTGAAGCAGGCCGGCACATGATATGCCTGCAGTGAGGAGTTGAAAATGCCAGAAAACACTGGGGCCAGCTCGTTTGCACAGTGTCTGAGGGTGGCAGGAGACACACCGTCTGGGCCGGGAGCTTTTCGAGCATTCAGACTCATAAACTGCTTCCTCACATCTGCTTCATGAATATGAAGAGTTGTGGTGGGAGGAGGTGGTGTGAAATCCTCTTTTGTGTGGGGTGAGGAGGGGGGTGTTGTAGGTGAAGTGTTGGCTCTGTGGAGGGGGGAGAGGTGGGGGAATGAGTGTCCAAAGTGTCTCTATTGTTGGGGCCGTTGGAGGTGTGAAGGCTGCCTGATGGCTCGTCAAAACGACAGTAAAAGTCGTTGAGGGTGTTGGCCAAGAGCAAGTCATCAGTGGAGTGGGGGGTTTTAGGCTTGTAGTTGGTGATATTCCTAAAACCTTTCCACACAGAGGCCGAGTCATTCTCTGAGATCTGCTGCTGCATCTTCTCAGAGTGCTGGTGTTTAGTCCACTTCTTTAGTGAACCTGTACTTGGCCTCTCTGTAGCAGTCCCTGTCTCCGCTTCTGAACGCCTTTCTCTTTTCCAGCCACAGCTTTTTGAGTTTAGGAGTAAACCAGGGTTTGTCATTGTTATAACTCACCCTGGTGCGTGATGGCACAATGCTGTCCTCACAGAAGTGGATATAGGAGGTGACAGTGTCCGTAAACTCGTCCAAGCTGTTAGAAGCAGCCTTCATTGTGTCCCAGTCTGTATACTCCAAACACGTGCGAAGCTCCTCCACAGCCTCGTTGCTCCACAGTTTTTTGGTCCTCACGACAGGTTTGGAGAGCTTCAGCCTCTGTCTGTACGCGGGGATCAGGTGGATCATAATGTCGTCAGAAAGTCCGAGTGAAGCGCGGGGCACCGCACGATAGGCCCCGCTGATCGTGCTGTAACAGTGGTCTAATGTCCTCTCCTCTCTGGTCGGGCATTTAATATACTGCTTGTATTTGGGAAGCTCATGGCTCAGATTGGCTTTGTTAAAGTCCCCAAGAGCAATGATGAGAGAGTCCGGGAATGTCCGCTCCATGTGCAGTATCTGCTCCGCGAGTGCGCACTGAGATGCCTGCGCATCCACATCTGGCGGGATGTAAACAGCGGCCAGGATGAATGAAGCAAACTCCCGTGGAGAATAAAACGGTTTGCAGTGAATAAAAAGGTATTCCAGAGAGGAAGAGCAGTGCTGAGCAATCACTGTTACGTCTGTGCACCAGCCACTATTAATGTAGAAGCAGACACCTCCACCTTTGGTCTTACCAGAGAGAGAGGCCTGCCGGTCCGTGCGCAGCAGATGAAAGCTCTCCAGCTTTAGCGCGCAGTCCGGGATGTCCTCACAAAGCCACGTCTCCGTAAAACATAAGACACAGGAGGAGGCAAAGTCTCTGTTCATGCTTCTCATCAGGGCCAGTTCGTCTAACTTATTCCTGAGTGAGCGTACATTGGAAAGGAAGATCCCAGGAAGAGCAGTTCGCAGTCCACGTCTCCTCAGACGCACAAGTGCGCCGGCTCGCTTACCTCTCTTTCGGCGTCTCACTTTCCTGATCAGAGTCTGCAGTAAATCTGCCGCAGATGCGACAAATATTGGAAGTAAATCCACAGGTGTTGTAGTCCTGTGGTTAAGAAGCTCTTCTCTGGTGTAAGAATATCCAGAGAAGTGCCCACACACAGAAGTTATGCACAAAAACAAGACAGAAGTAACGCACCGAAGCACCAGGGCATCCATACGCGGCGCCATCTTGGATCTTACATGGAGTAACAACAACAGGCGATGTGGCCGTCACACACGTTTGAGCCGGTGGCGGTGCTGCAGGCGACAGCATGGGAGCTGCAGATGGTGGCTGAAAGGACTCACCAGAGTTATCAGCGGACACAAGGTGCTGAAGCAGTTCCTCAGATCCTTCAGCAGGGACTGAAGATGTATGGAGCATCTCCTCAGGTCCCCCAGAAGAGGCAGAAGATAGCTGAACATAGGACCCTCCAGCAGAGGCAGATGGCTGAACGGGCCCCTGGGACCCTCTAACAGGTACAGAAGATGGCTGAATGGGCCCTTTGGACCATCCAGCGGGAACAGGAGACAGTTGAACAGGCCCCTCAGATCATTCAGCAGAGGCAGATGGCTAAATGGGCCCCTCAGACCCTCTAGCAGGTACAGAAGATGGCTAAACGGGCCCTTTGGACCATCCAGCGGGAACAGAAGATGGCTGAATGGGCCCCTCAGACCCTTCAGTGGAGCCAGAAGACCTTTTGTACCAGTAGACAAAAGGAAGTGTTAGCCATGCTCTCCAGAGCCCCCAACAGACAGAAGGAAGTGCTTGCCAGGCTCTCCTGGGAGCCACGGAGTGCTGGATTAGCTCACCTGAGTCACCAGCAGGAGCAGATGCAGGGCCAGTAGGTGTGGGGACCCCTGGCTGTATAGCTAGCTGAATTGATGGTTGAGTGGATGACTGAACTGATGACTGTACTGACTGTTGAGTTAATACCTAAACTAATGATTGAACCATAAGCTGCTTTAATGATTGAACTGCACACTGGGGATGTAGCTGAACCACAGACAACAGAGTAGGTAACTGACCTGCAGGCTGCGCTAAAGTGCTAAGAGCAGGAGACTGGGCTGGCACTGGAACACGAGCCCAAGCTGGCGACTGAACTGCAGACAGCTGAGCAGCAGGTGAGTGAGCTGAAGACTGAACCGACGGCAACACTGGAGACTGAACCGATGAAAATACAGACAGCAGGGCTGCACACTGGGGAGATGATGGAGGCTGAAGTAGGAGCTGAGTAGGATCACACATTGACAAATGACCAGGCTCAACGAAAAAAGGTTTTAGTGAAATCAGCTCACTGTTCAGAGTGAGCAGATGCAGGTGGACAGCAGTCCCTTAAATCTTTAAAGCCAGAGCTGACAGTCTCAGGTATGGTTTCAGAAAAGGGAGTCTCTGTGATCATAGGTAAAAATCAGGGAGCCACCGTTATTACCATTAGGCATACGAAAAACAGCCCCAGAATAAACAGTCCGAATTTCTGAAAAAACAGAAAAAGTATCTCTTTCACTCACCACATCTTGCTGCTCTGAAGTCCCAAAACCCTGCTGTGGAGAGACGTGCTGGCAGCGTGGCTCTGCTTTCTTCTCGGAGGTGGCTCCGACGGGCCAGGCATCTCCACGTCCAGCTGGTCCGTACTTCCACAGCTGCGGCGACAGAGGTGTGGAGTTGTTATAGAGGACCCAAAATGCAGGCACGGCTTAGATACAAGGGAGTTTTATTCAGGTTAGGTGCAAACAGAGGTGGAGAGGGCATAAACAGAAACTAAGGATAACATACTGAGAAAATTAATAAAACTGAAAACCTGAAAACTTAAAACGTATGGCAGAAACACAAGAAGACTCGGGGAGACAACACAGACAGTGCCACGAGGAGCATGAGGGAGACACGGCTGAACCTAATTGACATGACGAGACGGGGAGAACTGAATGCACTGACATAAGACACAGACCTTCACAATAAAACAGGTAATATACACTGACAGAACTAAGAGACATGACATGCAGAAGGGACACACAGATAGGGATGACTTTAGTATTTTAGTATTTATTTATTTATTGTCATTGTCAAGAACAATGAAATTGCATTTGGGGCTTCCATACAACCCAAAAAAAAAAAAAAGAAGAAAATAATAAATACCCCTTAAAACCCAAGTGTACATATTTAACCCAGTGTGACTCCAATGCAATAAGACAATCCTTAGCAATAATGACTTAACACTAAACTGAGAAAAATCATAACCCAAAACCAAAGAACTAGAAAACCACAACCAGAATATATAGCATTAATAATAACAGACACAAAATGCTGGGTCAGATGAACCAGGACCATGACAGGTGATTGATTACACAAAGTCAGAGGTAAACTCAATTCAGTGCCAAGTGACACAAACATTTGCTTTGAGCTGCCTAATAATTTAAGGTAAAGACCCTTACAATAATACAAAGAAAACTGAGTATGAGCAAAGGGTTTGATGACAGCTGCAAGGAAAACCTCCCTTTTAACAGGAGAAACCTCCAGCAGTACCATGCCCAGGAAGGGTCTGCCATCTACTGTGACCAACTGCAAGACAGGATGAAGCCTCACTGTGAAAGACAGCCAGAAATTAATAATGACTAATATTCAAAATGCAAAGAGGTGTATATACACATAGCAATTGAAAAAAGAAGATAGAAAAAGAAACACTCTACGCTTCTCTTGAGCCTAACTTAAAAGCCTTTCTATGATTGAGGGTTTAGAAGATCATTTCCAAACTATTTAAGCTGTATAAGATATAAACTGTTCCATTAGGTCATTAATATTGGCTTTTTCAAATGAAAGAAACTATTTTCACAGGATTGCCTTAATTTCCTTTGAAAGTCATTTGACTACTAGGATGTAATTTCATTATCAGAATTCACCTGCCTGACATCCTACTCTGATCCACAGCCCTCTCAACCTCCTAACCTCAAAGAATTTTTATAAATTTCTATAAGTTACATTGACTTGCACTGAGAGCCATTCCATAATCAGAATCAGAATGACAGAAACCAGCGTTTAATTTCCTAATCAGAAGAATCAGGACTCTATCGAGGCCCAAATCAGTCTTGGACAGTTAATATAGGTATGAATGATCTTCATTTAGCTTTCTGGGGCTCTTCTTCATGAATACTCCTCCATGATGTCCCCATCTCCATTGTGTTCTCTTATCAGCTGAGTTTATCATACCTTTGAAGCAGAAGCTCCTGTGAAAAAACACTCTACAGGGCTCTAGACTAACTTTTTGCCATGGGCGTACCGGTACGCCTAACTTTAAAGAGTTAGGCGCACACAAATTGTCACGGTCTGGCTAGGGCAGACCGTATGTTGCAGGGAAGGACTCAAGCGCAGACCGAAATGAGATGTGAATAACAAAACAAGCTGTTTATTAAGGCAAGAAACGAGGGTACAAAATAATAGGGAATCGATGAAAACTAAACAATGACCTAAACTGGGTGAACTAAAACGAAACATACAAAACTCTAAACATAACGAACTGACAGGGATACCTGGAGCAGAGACATAGGAACAACGGAGCAGTACAACGGGTGAATACAACGGACGACCTGACAAAGAATGACTGAGAACACACAGACTAAATGGACACAGGATGATAATGAGGGAAGTGGCAACACCTGGGGAAACAGCTGGCACACATGAACATAATGACGTCACAGTGGGAGAGTAAAACTGAACACGATGAACACAGAAACGCCAGACCTCTTCACAATAAAACAGGAAACAGAGTGAGACATAGACATGACAACCTGAACTTGACAACATAAGCCACAGACATGAAATACATGAAAAGCAGGGGAGACTTAACATGGTGGAAACACGAGGGGAAAATAACTAGAAACACCTAGGCATGAAAACGATGAACTTAGGAAACCTGAAGGCTACATAAACTAAACACAAAACGCTGGGTCAGCAGACCCAGGATCATGACAGAGCCCCCCCTTCAAGGGCGGATTCCAGACGCCCAAAACCCCAAAAAGACAAAACCAAGGCAACCCACCAAGGGCGGGCGGCGGGGGCCCAGGACGGAGGGCCAGAAACAAGGCCACAAAACAAAACGTCCAACAAGAGCACAGGAAACAGTTCGCAACTCCTCAGGGGGCCGACCCGGAGGGTGACGGTCCAGAAGTCCATAGTTGACTCGAGCAGGGGGCCGGCCCGGCGGCAGACGGCACAGGAGAACACAGTCAAATAGTTCCGGGGGCCGACCATGCGGAAGGCAGCGGCGGCGACGAAGGAGACCACGGAGCAGTTCAGGGGGCCGGCCGCGCGGAAGGCAGCGGCGGCTCCCAAGTGTCAGGCGTACCGGCCGAGGCTTGGAGGGCACAGGACCAGGCGACGCTGAAGCAGAGGCAGAGGCTGGACCAGGCGTAGCAGAAGCAGAGGCAGAGGCCGGACCAGGCGTAGCAGAAGCAGAGGCTGGACCAGACGAGGACGAAGACTCGGATGAAGCCGGACCAGACGAGGATGAAGACTCGGATGAAGCCGGACCAGACGAGGACGAAGACTCGGATGCAGCTGGACCAGGCGAGGACAAAGAGTCGGATGAAGCCGTACCAGGCGAAGCACAGGCTGAAGCCGGACCAGGCGAAGCACAGGCTGAAGCTGGACCAGGCGAGGATGAAGACTCAGATGAAGCCGGACCAGGCGAAGCACAGGTTGAAGCTGGACCAGGCGAGGATGAAGACTCAGATGAAGCCGGACCAGGCGAAGCACAGGCTGAAGCTGGACCAGGCGAAGCACAGGCTGAAGCTGGACCAGGCGAGGATGAAGACTCAGATGAAGCCGGACCAGGCGAAGCACAGGCTGAAGCTGGACCAGGCGAGGATGAAGACTCTTTTAATCTGAATGATAAAGTAAGCGCTCAGAATAAAATAAAAAGGTTGTAAAAATAAAGAAATAAAATTGTTACAGACTTGTTACAGACAGCTTTGTGCACTGGTAACCCACTGCTACTGCAGGTTATTTCCCCAACTTTATCAGCATCTGGAACTCAAGGACATCTAGTGTCATTTTGTGTCTGATATAAACCCATACATAAATAAAACAAACTTAGCAGTGCAAAAATAACTGTAGTGGCTTCTCCTGCTAAGATACAGAGCCAAGATTAAACAGTTAACAAGGTACATTTCCCTCTTACCCACAGAGATAGTATAATACAAGTGTGAACTCAAATACATACAGTGCATTAATTCAGCAGAAAACGGAATATAGATCCCTCTGAGATGAATGGCGAAGTTGGTTGCAGCCACTCCTGGTGCCTTAACCGTTGCACACTTTGCATTCAAAACAGATCTCACAGCGAAAAAAGGCATTGCACACCCACATAACACCAATGCAAGCTAGCATTCCCGTGAATGTCTCTGTAGATCCCCATGATCCCTTGCGCTCTCAGGGGTACCCCAAAAGAAACAGCGCCATCCAGTGGCATGTCCCATAATATCGAACTTCCACCTGGCTAAACCAAGAAGTCAATCTCTAATACCATAAAGGTTATCTCAATTCCAGGAACACAATCCCAGGTTTCAAGAGCTTCATCTCAATTCCAAGAAGTCAATCTCTAATACCATGAAGGTTATCTCAATTCCAAGGACACAATCCCAGGTTTCAAGAGCTTCATCTCAATTCCAAGAAGTCAATCTCTGTTATGGCATGCATAGGGTCTTTCTCTTCAACACCCTCTGCTGGTCATAATGGGAATTCTCACCTGCTTTTATTTTGCTGGGGTTTTTCTGTGTTCCTGTGGGTAGAGGAAACAGGAAGCTGGTCGCTTGTCAGCCTGCAGGATATGTTGTTGCTCTTTAAAACGTTTCTGTCTTGGAGAGTTATTGCTTGTGAGTATTAATGTACAACATGTTTACAAGTTTATTTGGTGCATTTCTATTACATAGATTTGTTTTGAAACCAGTTATTTCATCTGCTATGTTTATCTTTGAGGAAGCTAAACTCGCTAAGTTGTATTGTGATCAATACTGAGTCGCTGTTGATTAGACATACTATATAACAGTATAGTTCATATCCTAGAAATGTGTGTCAAGAGGAAAAGACATCTTGTGACATTTACTTTGTGTTTGTTTTTAGTTTTACGGGAAGAAAAGGATGTCAATCATTGAACTATTGACGAAGTAAAAAGCCTTAAACTTACTTCCGCCTCCAATGTTCATTGAAACCGTTAGCTGTCTGTCAAGTTGGGCAAAGGGACGCACAATACGGACAGAACAATCTCTAATACCATAAATGTTATCTCAATTCCAAGAACGCAATCCCAGGTTTCAAGAGCTTCATCTCAATTCCAAGAAGTCGATCTCTAATACCATAAAGGTTATCTCAATTCCAAGAACGCAATCCCAGGTTTCAAGAGCTTCATCTCAATTCCAATGTAGCCTGGCTAAATTAACCAGCCCAGAACACAGATTATCTTTGGGGTTCTTTTAATCTGAATGATAAAGTAAGCGCTCAGAATAAAATAAAAAGGTTGTAAAAATAAAGAAATAAAATTGTTACAGACTTGTTACAGACAGCTTTGTGCACTGGTAACCCACTGCTACTGCAGGTTATTTCCCCAACTTTATCAGCATCTGGATCTCAAGGACATCTAGTGTCATTTTGTGTCTGATATAAACCCATACATAAATAAAACAAACTTAGCAGTGCAAAAATAACTGTAGTGGCTTCTCCTGCTAAGATACAGAGCCAAGATTAAACAGTTAACAAGGTACATTTCCCTCTTACCCACAGAGATAGTATAATACAAGTGTGAACTCAAATACATACAGTGCATTAATTCAGCAGAAAACGGAATATAGATCCCTCTGAGATGAATGGCGAAGTTGGTTGCAGCCACTCCTGGTGCCTTAAACGTTGCACACTTTGCATTCAAAACAGATCACGCAGCGAAAAAAGGCATTGCACACCCACATAACACCAATGCAAGCTAGCACTCCCGTGAATGTCTCTGTAGATCCCCATGATCCCTTGCGCTCTCAGGGGTACCCCAAAAGAAACAGCGCCATCCAGTGGCATGTCCCATAATATCGAACTTCCACCTGGCTACATTCTCCCCTGCTTAAGAGTCAACGTCCCCGGTGACTCAATTGGTATATCTCAACTCATGCACTGCTTCTTTAAAGAGGGCAGTACCCATATTAGTCAATAACTGAGACAGCACCTCAGGGCTCAAGGTGATGGCATGACATGCTGATACAGGGACATGGTAAGGGTTTGAATGCACTCCAGCATTAGCTCTTTTACTCCGACGGGGCACTGGTGTTGGTGTAATGACCCCAATATCCCTGTTGGTTTCAGTAGCAACTGTCTCTGGTGTGGACACCTGCTCAGAGGCAGACGGTGCAGTAACACGAGCATCATCAGTGTTTACAGACTCTGAAACGCCACTGCTTTGAACTGCTTCCGTCTTCACCAGACCCCTGCTCTGCAATTGGGTATGAGGTTTCTCCGAACAACACATACTCAGGATCTGAATCTGAACAGCCTGTTTTCTCTTCTGTCATAGGACCCACTACCACAGGGGATTCATTATTTTTCTTTTTCCTGGGTGCAGGAATTGGGCCAATACAAGGTTAAGGTTAGCTCTGTGAACCCGTTTTACTGGCCCACCCTCCACAGGCTCCACTGCATGTGTGCTGCCCTGGACTTCGACAACCCTATAAACCACAGGGCTCCAGGCGTCTTGAATTTTGTTCCTGCCTTGGGGCCAGTGTCGCAGATAAACTAACTGACCTACTTCAACAGGGGGGCAATAGACCCGGGTTTTGTCCAGCTCAAGCCTTTCTGCTGCTTTCTGCTCCGTGTACTGCCTTGCTCTGTTATGTGCTTCATTTAAGCGCTGCTGATGCACAACCAGCCAGTCATGTCTCTTATCAAGCACCTGCTCCTGCCCCAGTAAAGCATCTACAGGAAGGTGGGGGTGCACTCCAAGCATGAGGTAATACGGCGAGTGACCTGTGGTGGCATGGGGAGTCACATTTTATGCATACAAAGCTGAGGTGGAGGCCCAGGCAGCTGAGATGGAGGCCCAGGCAGGCCTAGGCTAACTAGGCTAATTAGTTGTAGCCAGTCCAAATCACTGATGTTTGAATTAGGTCCAGGATTTAGTTCTAAATCACCAGCCAAAAGTAGCATCAGAACAAGTTTCAGAATCTCCAGCAACAGTTGTGGTATATTTGATTGTTCATGTTTACCTGGGGGTGGTCTAGCATGACCAAAATCCAAGAATCTTGTGAACAAAAGATGTTGACTCCATTTGGCTGGGAAAGTGGTATAATTATCCAGCTTTCTTGGACGTGTCAAACTCCACAGAAGATAAAAATGTATAAAAACAAAAAGACAAGTTGATGTCAAGATCCAGGGGTTTTTAGATGGTTTTTTAGGTGGGTTTTTTGGCAGGACCTGCCAAGCTGTGTGTCTGCACCCTAGCAGCCATCTTGAGAGTTCAACTGGTTCTTGTTATGGATAAAGTGTCTTCTTTTTGTTTCAAAACAGTGGATAACGATTCGCTGATAGCTGCCAACATCTGCAAACAAATATAATTCTATAAAGTTGTTCTACATAGTGTGTAACTCAACCTATAGAGCGTTATTAAATGTATTGCTAATGCAATATATGCAGTATGGCACATTGACTTCCAAGGAAATTTTAGACGTCACTCATCATCAGAAAGGTTGCCGGCCCTTGACAAAGACATTAATCTCAGTTCCAAGAAAGCAATCTCTAATTCCAAAACCATTCTCAGTTCCAGGAATACAATCCCAGATACCAAAAACTGTATCTGAGTTCTAAGAAGTAAATCTCGAATACCATAAAGGTTATCTCAATTCCAAGAACGCAATCCCAGGTTTCAAGAGCTTCATCTCAATTCCAAGAAGTCAATCTCTAATACCATAAAGGTTATCTCAATTCCAAGAACGCAATCCCAGGTTTCAAGAGCTTCATCTCAATTCCAAGAAGTCAATCTCGAATACCATAAAGGTTATCTCAATTCCAAGAACGCAATCCCAGGTTTCAAGAGCTTCATCTCAATTACAAGAAGTCAATCTCTAATACCATAAAGGTTATCTCAATTCCAAGAACGCAATCCCAGGTTTCAAGAGCTTCATCTCAATTCCAAGAAGTCAATCTCTAATACCATATATGTTATCTCAATTCCAAGAACGCAATCCCAGGTTTCAAGAGCTTCATCTCAATTCCAAGAAGTTGATCTCTAATACCATAAAGGTTATCTCAATTCCAAGAACGCAATCCCAGGTTTCAAGAGCTTCATCTCAATTCCAATGTAGCCTGGCTAAATTAACCAGCCCAGAACACAGATTATCTTTGGGGTTCTTTTAATCTGAATGATAAAGTAAGCGCTCAGAATAAAATAAAAAGGTTGTAAAAATAAAGAAATAAAATTGTTACAAACTTGTTACAGACAGCTTTGTGCACTGGTAACCCACTGCTACTGCAGGTTATTTCCCCAACTTTATCAGCATCTGGATCTCAAGGACATCTAGTGTCATTTTGTGTCGGATATAAACCCATACATAAATAAAACAAACTTAGCAGTGCAAAAATAACTGTAGTGGCTTCTCCTGCTAAGATACAGAGCCAAGATTAAACAGTTAACAAGGTACATTTCCCTCTTACCCACAGAGATAGTATAATACAAGTGTGAACTCAAATACATACAGTGCATTAATTCAGCAGAAAACGGAATATAGATCCCTCTGAGATGAATGGCGAAGTTGGTTGCAGCCACTCCTGGTGCCTTAAACGTTGCACACTTTGCATTCAAAACAGATCACGCAGCGAAAAAAGGCATTGCACACCCACATAACACCAATGCAAGCTAGCACTCCCGTGAATGTCTCTGTAGATCCCCATGATCCCTTGCGCTCTCAGGGGTACCCCAAAAGAAACAGCGCCATCCAGTGGCATGTCCCATAATATCGAACTTCCACCTGGCTACATTCTCCCCTGCTTAAGAGTCAACGTCCCCGGTGACTCAATTGGTATATCTCAACTCATGCACTGCTTCTTTAAAGAGGGCAGTACCCATATTAGTCAATAACTGAGACAGCACCTCAGGGCTCAAGGTGATGGCATGACATGCTGATACAGGGACATGGTAAGGGTTTGAATGCACTCCAGCATTAGCTCTTTTACTCCGACGGGGCACTGGTGTTGGTGTAATGACCCCAATATCCCTGTTGGTTTCAGTAGCAACTGTCTCTGGTGTGGACACCTGCTCAGAGGCAGACGGTGCAGTAACACGAGCATCATCAGTGTTTACAGACTCTGAAACGCCACTGCTTTGAACTGCTTCCGTCTTCACCAGACCCCTGCTCTGCAATTGGGTATGAGGTTTCTCCGAACAACACATACTCAGGATCTGAATCTGAACAGCCTGTTTTCTCTTCTGTCATAGGACCCACTACCACAGGGGATTCATTATTTTTCTTTTTCCTGGGTGCAGGAATTGGGCCAATACAAGGTTAAGGTTAGCTCTGTGAACCCGTTTTACTGGCCCACCCTCCACAGGCTCCACTGCATGTGTGCTGCCCTGGACTTCGACAACCCTATAAACCACAGGGCTCCAGGCGTCTTGAATTTTGTTCCTGCCTTGGGGCCAGTGTCGCAGATAAACTAACTGACCTACTTCAACAGGGGGGCAATAGACCCGGGTTTTGTCCAGCTCAAGCCTTTCTGCTGCTTTCTGCTCCGTGTACTGCCTTGCTCTGTTATGTGCTTCATTTAAGCGCTGCTGATGCACAACCAGCCAGTCATGTCTCTTATCAAGCACCTGCTCCTGCCCCAGTAAAGCATCTACAGGAAGGTGGGGGTGCACTCCAAGCATGAGGTAATACGGCGAGTGACCTGTGGTGGCATGGGGAGTCACATTTTATGCATACAAAGCTGAGGTGGAGGCCCAGGCAGCTGAGATGGAGGCCCAGGCAGGCCTAGGCTAACTAGGCTAATTAGTTGTAGCCAGTCCAAATCACTGATGTTTGAATTAGGTCCAGGATTTAGTTCTAAATCACCAGCCAAAAGTAGCATCAGAACAAGTTTCAGAATCTCCAGCAACAGTTGTGGTATATTTGATTGTTCATGTTTACCTGGGGGTGGTCTAGCATGACCAAAATCCAAGAATCTTGTGAACAAAAGATGTTGACTCCATTTGGCTGGGAAAGTGGTATAATTATCCAGCTTTCTTGGACGTGTCAAACTCCACAGAAGATAAAAATGTATAAAAACAAAAAGACAAGTTGATGTCAAGATCCAGGGGTTTTTAGATGGTTTTTTAGGTGGGTTTTTTGGCAGGACCTGCCAAGCTGTGTGTCTGCACCCTAGCAGCCATCTTGAGAGTTCAACTGGTTCTTGTTATGGATAAAGTGTCTTCTTTTTGTTTCAAAACAGTGGATAACGATTCGCTGATAGCTGCCAACATCTGCAAACAAATATAATTCTATAAAGTTGTTCTACATAGTGTGTAACTCAACCTATAGAGCGTTATTAAATGTATTGCTAATGCAATATATGCAGTATGGCACATTGACTTCCAAGGAAATTTTAGACGTCACTCATCATCAGAAAGGTTGCCGGCCCTTGACAAAGACATTAATCTCAGTTCCAAGAAAGCAATCTCTAATTCCAAAACCATTCTCAGTTCCAGGAATACAATCCCAGATACCAAAAACTGTATCTGAGTTCTAAGAAGTAAATCTCGAATACCATAAAGGTTATCTCAATTCCAAGAACGCAATCCCAGGTTTCAAGAGCTTCATCTCAATTCCAAGAAGTCAATCTCTAATACCATAAAGGTTATCTCAATTCCAAGAACGCAATCCCAGGTTTCAAGAGCTTCATCTCAATTCCAAGAAGTCAATCTCGAATACCATAAAGGTTATCTCAATTCCAAGAACGCAATCCCAGGTTTCAAGAGCTTCATCTCAATTACAAGAAGTCAATCTCTAATACCATAAAGGTTATCTCAATTCCAAGAACGCAATCCCAGGTTTCAAGAGCTTCATCTCAATTCCAAGAAGTCAATCTCTAATACCATATATGTTATCTCAATTCCAAGAACGCAATCCCAGGTTTCAAGAGCTTCATCTCAATTCCAAGAAGTTGATCTCTAATACCATAAAGGTTATCTCAATTCCAAGAACGCAATCCCAGGTTTCAAGAGCTTCATCTCAATTCCAAGAAGTCAATCTCTAATACCATAAAGGTTATCTCAATTCCAAGAACGCAATCCCAGGTTTCAAGAGCTTCATCTCAATTCCAAGAAGTCAATCTCTAATACCATAAAGGTTATCTCAATTCCAAGAACGCAATCCCAGGTTTCAAGAGCTTCATCTCAATTCCAAGAAGTCAATCTCTAATACCATAAAGGTTATCTCAATTCCAAGAACGCAATCCCAGGTTTCAAGAGCTTCATCTCAATTCCAAGAAGTCAATCTCTAATACCATAAAGGTTATCTCAATTCCAAGAACGCAATCCCAGGTTTCAAGAGCTTCATCTCAATTCCAAGAAGTCAATCTCTAATACCATAAAGGTTATCTCAATTCCAAGAACGCAATCCCAGGTTTCAAGAGCTTCATCTCAATTCCAAGAAGTCAATCTCTAATACCATAAAGGTTATCTCAATTCCAAGAACGCAATCCCAGGTTTCAAGAGCTTCATCTCAATTCCAAGAAGTCAATCTCTAATACCATATATGTTATCTCAATTCCAAGAACGCAATCCCAGGTTTCAAGAGCTTCATCTCAATTCCAAGAAGTCGATCTCTAATACCATAAAGGTTATCTCAATTCCAAGAACGCAATCCCAGGTTTCAAGAGCTTCATCTCAATTCCAATGTAGCCTGGCTAAATTAACCAGCCCAGAACACAGATTATCTTTGGGGTTCTTTTAATCTGAATGATAAAGTAAGCGCTCAGAATAAAATAAAAAGGTTGTAAAAATAAAGAAATAAAATTGTTACAGACTTGTTACAGACAGCTTTGTGCACTGGTAACCCACTGCTACTGCAGGTTATTTCCCCAACTTTATCAGCATCTGGATCTCAAGGACATCTAGTGTCATTTTCTGTCTGATATAAACCCATACATAAATAAAACAAACTTAGCAGTGCAAAAATAACTGTAGTGGCTTCTCCTGCTAAGATACAGAGCCAAGATTAAACAGTTAACAAGGTACATTTCCCTCTTACCCACAGAGATAGTATAATACAAGTGTGAACTCAAATACATACAGTGCATTAATTCAGCAGAAAACGGAATATAGATCCCTCTGAGATGAATGGCGAAGTTGGTTGCAGCCACTCCTGGTGCCTTAAACGTTGCACACTTTGCATTCAAAACAGATCACGCAGCGAAAAAAGGCATTGCACACCCACATAACACCAATGCAAGCTAGCACTCCCGTGAATGTCTCTGTAGATCCCCATGATCCCTTGCGCTCTCAGGGGTACCCCAAAAGAAACAGCGCCATCCAGTGGCATGTCCCATAATATCGAACTTCCACCTGGCTACATTCTCCCCTGCTTAAGAGTCAACGTCCCCGGTGACTCAATTGGTATATCTCAACTCATGCACTGCTTCTTTAAAGAGGGCAGTACCCATATTAGTCAATAACTGAGACAGCACCTCAGGGCTCAAGGTGATGGCATGACATGCTGATACAGGGACATGGTAAGGGTTTGAATGCACTCCAGCATTAGCTCTTTTACTCCGACGGGGCACTGGTGTTGGTGTAATGACCCCAATATCCCTGTTGGTTTCAGTAGCAACTGTCTCTGGTGTGGACACCTGCTCAGAGGCAGGCGGTGCAGTAACACGAGCATCATCAGTGTTTACAGACTCTGAAACGCCACTGCTTTGAACTGCTTCCGTCTTCACCAGACCCCTGCTCTGCAATTGGGTATGAGGTTTCTCCGAACAACACATACTCAGGATCTGAATCTGAACAGCCTGTTTTCTCTTCTGTCATAGGACCCACTACCACAGGGGATTCATTATTTTTCTTTTTCCTGGGTGCAGGAATTGGGCCAATACAAGGTTAAGGTTAGCTCTGTGAACCCGTTTTACTGGCCCACCCTCCACAGGCTCCACTACATGTGTGCTGCCCTGGACTTCGACAACCCTATAAACCACAGGGCTCCAGGCGTCTTGAATTGTGTTCCTGCCTTGGGGCCAGTGTCGCAGATAAACTAACTGACCTACTTCAACAGGGGGGCAATAGACCCGGGTTTTGTCCAGCTCAAGCCTTTCTGCTGCTTTCTGCTCCGTGTACTGCCTTGCTCTGTTATGTGCTTCATTTAAGCGCTGCTGATGCACAACCAGCCAGTCATGTCTCTTATCAAGCACCTGCTCCTGCCCCAGTAAAGCATCTACAGGAAGGTGGGGGTGCACTCCAAGCATGAGGTAATACGGCGAGTGACCTGTGGTGGCATGGGGAGTCACATTTTATGCATACAAAGCTGAGGTGGAGGCCCAGGCAGCTGAGATGGAGGCCCAGGCAGGCCTAGGCTAACTAGGCTAATTAGTTGTAGCCAGTCCAAATCACTGATGTTTGAATTAGGTCCAGGATTTAGTTCTAAATCACCAGCCAAAAGTAGCATCAGAACAAGTTTCAGAATCTCCAGCAACAGTTGTGGTATATTTGATTGTTCATGTTTACCTGGGGGTGGTCTAGCATGACCAAAATCCAAGAATCTTGTGAACAAAAGATGTTGACTCCATTTGGCTGGGAAAGTGGTATAATTATCCAGCTTTCTTGGACGTGTCAAACTCCACAGAAGATAAAAATGTATAAAAACAAAAAGACAAGTTGATGTCAAGATCCAGGGGTTTTTAGATGGTTTTTTAGGTGGGTTTTTTGGCAGGACCTGCCAAGCTGTGTGTCTGCACCCTAGCAGCCATCTTGAGAGTTCAACTGGTTCTTGTTATGGATAAAGTGTCTTCTTTTTGTTTCAAAACAGTGGATAACGATTCGCTGATAGCTGCCAACATCTGCAAACAAATATAATTCTATAAAGTTGTTCTACATAGTGTGTAACTCAACCTATAGAGCGTTATTAAATGTATTGCTAATGCAATATATGCAGTGTGGCACATTGACTTCCAAGGAAATTTTAGACGTCACTCATCATCAGAAAGGTTGCCGGCCCTTGACAAAGACATTAATCTCAGTTCCAAGAAAGCAATCTCTAATTCCAAAACCATTCTCAGTTCCAGGAATACAATCCCAGATACCAAAAACTGTATCTGAGTTCTAAGAAGTAAATCTCGAATACCATAAAGGTTATCTCAATTCCAAGAACGCAATCCCAGGTTTCAAGAGCTTCATCTCAATTCCAAGAAGTCAATCTCTAATACCATAAAGGTTATCTCAATTCCAAGAACGCAATCCCAGGTTTCAAGAGCTTCATCTCAATTCCAAGAAGTCAATCTCTAATACCATAAAGGTTATCTCAATTCCAAGAACGCAATCCCAGGTTTCAAGAGCTTCATCTCAATTCCAAGAAGTCAATCTCTAATACCATAAAGGTTATCTCAATTCCAAGAACGCAATCCCAGGTTTCAAGAGCTTCATCTCAATTCCAAGAAGTCAATCTCTAATACCATAAAGGTTATCTCAATTCCAAGAACGCAATCCCAGGTTTCAAGAGCTTCATCTCAATTCCAAGAAGTCAATCTCTAATACCATAAAGGTTATCTCAATTCCAAGAACGCAATCCCAGGTTTCAAGAGCTTCATCTCAATTCCAAGAAGTCAATCTCTAATACCATAAAGGTTATCTCAATTCCAAGAACGCAATCCCAGGTTTCAAGAGCTTCATCTCAATTCCAAGAAGTCAATCTCTAATACCATATATGTTATCTCAATTCCAAGAACGCAATCCCAGGTTTCAAGAGCTTCATCTCAATTCCAAGAAGTCGATCTCTAATACCATAAAGGTTATCTCAATTCCAAGAACGCAATCCCAGGTTTCAAGAGCTTCATCTCAATTCCAAGAAGTCAATCTCTAATACCATATATGTTATCTCAATTCCAAGAACGCAATCCCAGGTTTCAAGAGCTTCATCTCAATTCCAAGAAGTCGATCTCTAATACCATAAAGGTTATCTCAATTCCAAGAACGCAATCCCAGGTTTCAAGAGCTTCATCTCAATTCCAATGTAGCCTGGCTAAATTAACCAGCCCAGAACACAGATTATCTTTGGGGTTCTTTTAATCTGAATGATAAAGTAAGCGCTCAGAATAAAATAAAAAGGTTGTAAAAATAAAGAAATAAAATTGTTACAGACTTGTTACAGACAGCTTTGTGCACTGGTAACCCACTGCTACTGCAGGTTATTTCCCCAACTTTATCAGCATCTGGATCTCAAGGACATCTAGTGTCATTTTGTGTCTGATATAAACCCATACATAAATAAAACAAACTTAGCAGTGCAAAAATAACTGTAGTGGCTTCTCCTGCTAAGATACAGAGCCAAGATTAAACAGTTAACAAGGTACATTTCCCTCTTACCCACAGAGATAGTATAATACAAGTGTGAACTCAAATACATACAGTGCATTAATTCAGCAGAAAACGGAATATAGATCCCTCTGAGATGAATGGCGAAGTTGGTTGCAGCCACTCCTGGTGCCTTAAACGTTGCACACTTTGCATTCAAAACAGATCACGCAGCGAAAAAAGGCATTGCACACCCACATAACACCAATGCAAGCTAGCACTCCCGTGAATGTCTCTGTAGATCCCCATGATCCCTTGCGCTCTCAGGGGTACCCCAAAAGAAACAGCGCCATCCAGTGGCATGTCCCATAATATCGAACTTCCACCTGGCTACATTCTCCCCTGCTTAAGAGTCAACGTCCCCGGTGACTCAATTGGTATATCTCAACTCATGCACTGCTTCTTTAAAGAGGGCAGTACCCATATTAGTCAATAACTGAGACAGCACCTCAGGGCTCAAGGTGATGGCATGACATGCTGATACAGGGACATGGTAAGGGTTTGAATGCACTCCAGCATTAGCTCTTTTACTCCGACGGGGCACTGGTGTTGGTGTAATGACCCCAATATCCCTGTTGGTTTCAGTAGCAACTGTCTCTGGTGTGGACACCTGCTCAGAGGCAGACGGTGCAGTAACACGAGCATCATCAGTGTTTACAGACTCTGAAACGCCACTGCTTTGAACTGTTTCCGTCTTCACCAGACCCCTGCTCTGCAATTGGGTATGAGGTTTCTCCGAACAACACATACTCAGGATCTGAATCTGAACAGCCTGTTTTCTCTTCTGTCATAGGACCCACTACCACAGGGGATTCATTATTTTTCTTTTTCCTGGGTGCAGGAATTGGGCCAATACAAGGTTAAGGTTAGCTCTGTGAACCCGTTTTACTGGCCCACCCTCCACAGGCTCCACTGCATGTGTGCTGCCCTGGACTTCGACAACCCTATAAACCACAGGGCTCCAGGCGTCTTGAATTTTGTTCCTGCCTTGGGGCCAGTGTCGCAGATAAACTAACTGACCTACTTCAACAGGGGGGCAATAGACCCGGGTTTTGTCCAGCTCAAGCCTTTCTGCTGCTTTCTGCTCCGTGTACTGCCTTGCTCTGTTATGTGCTTCATTTAAGCGCTGCTGATGCACAACCAGCCAGTCATGTCTCTTATCAAGCACCTGCTCCTGCCCCAGTAAAGCATCTACAGGAAGGTGGGGGTGCACTCCAAGCATGAGGTAATACGGCGAGTGACCTGTGGTGGCATGGGGAGTCACATTTTATGCATACAAAGCTGAGGTGGAGGCCCAGGCAGCTGAGATGGAGGCCCAGGCAGGCCTAGGCTAACTAGGCTAATTAGTTGTAGCCAGTCCAAATCACTGATGTTTGAATTAGGTCCAGGATTTAGTTCTAAATCACCAGCCAAAAGTAGCATCAGAACAAGTTTCAGAATCTCCAGCAACAGTTGTGGTATATTTGATTGTTCATGTTTACCTGGGGGTGGTCTAGCATGACCAAAATCCAAGAATCTTGTGAACAAAAGATGTTGACTCCATTTGGCTGGGAAAGTGGTATAATTATCCAGCTTTCTTGGACGTGTCAAACTCCACAGAAGATAAAAATGTATAAAAACAAAAAGACAAGTTGATGTCAAGATCCAGGGGTTTTTAGATGGTTTTTTAGGTGGGTTTTTTGGCAGGACCTGCCAAGCTGTGTGTCTGCACCCTAGCAGCCATCTTGAGAGTTCAACTGGTTCTTGTTATGGATAAAGTGTCTTCTTTTTGTTTCAAAACAGTGGATAACGATTCGCTGATAGCTGCCAACATCTGCAAACAAATATAATTCTATAAAGTTGTTCTACATAGTGTGTAACTCAACCTATAGAGCGTTATTAAATGTATTGCTAATGCAATATATGCAGTATGGCACATTGACTTCCAAGGAAATTTTAGACGTCACTCATCATCAGAAAGGTTGCCGGCCCTTGACAAAGACATTAATCTCAGTTCCAAGAAAGCAATCTCTAATTCCAAAACCATTCTCAGTTCCAGGAATACAATCCCAGATACCAAAAACTGTATCTGAGTTCTAAGAAGTAAATCTCGAATACCATATATGTTATCTCAATTCCAAGAAGTCAATCTCTAATACCATAAAGGTTATCTCAATTCCAAGAACGCAATCCCAGGTTTCAAGAGCTTCATCTCAATTCCAAGAAGTCAATCTCTAATACCATAAAGGTTATCTCAATTCCAAGAACGCAATCCCAGGTTTCAAGAGCTTCATCTCAATTCCAAGAAGTCAATCTCTAATACCATAAAGGTTATCTCAATTCCAAGAACGCAATCCCAGGTTTCAAGAGCTTCATCTCAATTCCAAGAAGTCAATCTCTAATACCATAAAGGTTATCTCAATTCCAAGAACGCAATCCCAGGTTTCAAGAGCTTCATCTCAATTCCAAGAAGTCAATCTCTAATACCATAAAGGTTATCTCAATTCCAAGAACGCAATCCCAGGTTTCAAGAGCTTCATCTCAATTCCAAGAAGTCAATCTCTAATACCATAAAGGTTATCTCAATTCCAAGAACGCAATCCCAGGTTTCAAGAGCTTCATCTCAATTCCAAGAAGTCAATCTCTAATACCATATATGTTATCTCAATTCCAAGAACGCAATCCCAGGTTTCAAGAGCTTCATCTCAATTCCAAGAAGTCGATCTCTAATACCATAAAGGTTATCTCAATTCCAAGAACGCAATCCCAGGTTTCAAGAGCTTCATCTCAATTCCAATGTAGCCTGGCTAAATTAACCAGCCCAGAACACAGATTATCTTTGGGGTTCTTTTAATCTGAATGATAAAGTAAGCGCTCAGAATAAAATAAAAAGGTTGTAAAAATAAAGAAATAAAATTGTTACAGACTTGTTACAGACAGCTTTGTGCACTGGTAACCCACTGCTACTGCAGGTTATTTCCCCAACTTTATCAGCATCTGGATCTCAAGGACATCTAGTGTCATTTTGTGTCTGATATAAACCCATACATAAATAAAACAAACTTAGCAGTGCAAAAATAACTGTAGTGGCTTCTCCTGCTAAGATACAGAGCCACGATTAAACAGTTAACAAGGTACATTTCCCTCTTACCCACAGAGATAGTATAATACAAGTGTGAACTCAAATACATACAGTGCATTAATTCAGCAGAAAACGGAATATAGATCCCTCTGAGATGAATGGCGAAGTTGGTTGCAGCCACTCCTGGTGCCTTAAACGTTGCACACTTTGCATTCAAAACAGATCACGCAGCGAAAAAAGGCATTGCACACCCACATAACACCAATGCAAGCTAGCACTCCCGTGAATGTCTCTGTAGATCCCCATGATCCCTTGCGCTCTCAGGGGTACCCCAAAAGAAACAGCGCCATCCAGTGGCATGTCCCATAATATCGAACTTCCACCTGGCTACATTCTCCCCTGCTTAAGAGTCAACGTCCCCGGTGACTCAATTGGTATATCTCAACTCATGCACTGCTTCTTTAAAGAGGGCAGTACCCATATTAGTCAATAACTGAGACAGCACCTCAGGGCTCAAGGTGATGGCATGACATGCTGATACAGGGACATGGTAAGGGTTTGAATGCACTCCAGCATTAGCTCTTTTACTCCGACGGGGCACTGGTGTTGGTGTAATGACCCCAATATCCCTGTTGGTTTCAGTAGCAACTGTCTCTGGTGTGGACACCTGCTCAGAGGCAGGCGGTGCAGTAACACGAGCATCATCAGTGTTTACAGACTCTGAAACGCCACTGCTTTGAACTGCTTCCGTCTTCACCAGACCCCTGCTCTGCAATTGGGTATGAGGTTTCTCCGAACAACACATACTCAGGATCTGAATCTGAACAGCCTGTTTTCTCTTCTGTCATAGGACCCACTACCACAGGGGATTCATTATTTTTCTTTTTCCTGGGTGCAGGAATTGGGCCAATACAAGGTTAAGGTTAGCTCTGTGAACCCGTTTTACTGGCCCACCCTCCACAGGCTCCACTGCATGTGTGCTGCCCTGGACTTCGACAACCCTATAAACCACAGGGCTCCAGGCGTCTTGAATTGTGTTCCTGCCTTGGGGCCAGTGTCGCAGATAAACTAACTGACCTACTTCAACAGGGGGGCAATAGACCCGGGTTTTGTCCAGCTCAAGCCTTTCTGCTGCTTTCTGCTCCGTGTACTGCCTTGCTCTGTTATGTGCTTCATTTAAGCGCTGCTGATGCACAACCAGCCAGTCATGTCTCTTATCAAGCACCTGCTCCTGCCCCAGTAAAGCATCTACAGGAAGGTGGGGGTGCACTCCAAGCATGAGGTAATACGGCGAGTGACCTGTGGTGGCATGGGGAGTCACATTTTATGCATACAAAGCTGAGGTGGAGGCCCAGGCAGCTGAGATGGAGGCCCAGGCAGGCCTAGGCTAACTAGGCTAATTAGTTGTAGCCAGTCCAAATCACTGATGTTTGAATTAGGTCCAGGATTTAGTTCTAAATCACCAGCCAAAAGTAGCATCAGAACAAGTTTCAGAATCTCCAGCAACAGTTGTGGTATATTTGATTGTTCATGTTTACCTGGGGGTGGTCTAGCATGACCAAAATCCAAGAATCTTGTGAACAAAAGATGTTGACTCCATTTGGCTGGGAAAGTGGTATAATTATCCAGCTTTCTTGGACGTGTCAAACTCCACAGAAGATAAAAATGTATAAAAACAAAAAGACAAGTTGATGTCAAGATCCAGGGGTTTTTAGATGGTTTTTTAGGTGGGTTTTTTGGCAGGACCTGCCAAGCTGTGTGTCTGCACCCTAGCAGCCATCTTGAGAGTTCAACTGGTTCTTGTTATGGATAAAGTGTCTTCTTTTTGTTTCAAAACAGTGGATAACGATTCGCTGATAGCTGCCAACATCTGCAAACAAATATAATTCTATAAAGTTGTTCTACATAGTGTGTAACTCAACCTATAGAGCGTTATTAAATGTATTGCTAATGCAATATATGCAGTGTGGCACATTGACTTCCAAGGAAATTTTAGACGTCACTCATCATCAGAAAGGTTGCCGGCCCTTGACAAAGACATTAATCTCAGTTCCAAGAAAACAATCTCTAATTCCAAAACCATTCTCAGTTCCAGGAATACAATCCCAGATACCAAAAACTGTATCTGAGTTCTAAGAAGTAAATCTCGAATACCATAAAGGTTATCTCAATTCCAAGAACGCAATCCCAGGTTTCAAGAGCTTCATCTCAATTCCAAGAAGTCAATCTCTAATACCATAAAGGTTATCTCAATTCCAAGAACGCAATCCCAGGTTTCAAGAGCTTCATCTCAATTCCAAGAAGTCAATCTCTAATACCATAAAGGTTATCTCAATTCCAAGAACGCAATCCCAGGTTTCAAGAGCTTCATCTCAATTCCAAGAAGTCAATCTCTAATACCATAAAGGTTATCTCAATTCCAAGAACGCAATCCCAGGTTTCAAGAGCTTCATCTCAATTCCAAGAAGTCAATCTCTAATACCATAAAGGTTATCTCAATTCCAAGAACGCAATCCCAGGTTTCAAGAGCTTCATCTCAATTCCAAGAAGTCAATCTCTAATACCATAAAGGTTATCTCAATTCCAAGAACGCAATCCCAGGTTTCAAGAGCTTCATCTCAATTCCAAGAAGTCAATCTCTAATACCATATATGTTATCTCAATTCCAAGAACGCAATCCCAGGTTTCAAGAGCTTCATCTCAATTCCAAGAAGTCGATCTCTAATACCATAAAGGTTATCTCAATTCCAAGAACGCAATCCCAGGTTTCAAGAGCTTCATCTCAATTCCAATGTAGCCTGGCTAAATTAACCAGCCCAGAACACAGATTATCTTTGGGGTTCTTTTAATCTGAATGATAAAGTAAGCGCTCAGAATAAAATAAAAAGGTTGTAAAAATAAAGAAATAAAATTGTTACAGACTTGTTACAGACAGCTTTGTGCACTGGTAACCCACTGCTACTGCAGGTTATTTCCCCAACTTTATCAGCATCTGGATCTCAAGGACATCTAGTGTCATTTTCTGTCTGATATAAACCCATACATAAATAAAACAAACTTAGCAGTGCAAAAATAACTGTAGTGGCTTCTCCTGCTAAGATACAGAGCCAAGATTAAACAGTTAACAAGGTACATTTCCCTCTTACCCACAGAGATAGTATAATACAAGTGTGAACTCAAATACATACAGTGCATTAATTCAGCAGAAAACGGAATATAGATCCCTCTGAGATGAATGGCGAAGTTGGTTGCAGCCACTCCTGGTGCCTTAAACGTTGCACACTTTGCATTCAAAACAGATCACGCAGCGAAAAAAGGCATTGCACACCCACATAACACCAATGCAAGCTAGCACTCCCGTGAATGTCTCTGTAGATCCCCATGATCCCTTGCGCTCTCAGGGGTACCCCAAAAGAAACAGCGCCATCCAGTGGCATGTCCCATAATATCGAACTTCCACCTGGCTACATTCTCCCCTGCTTAAGAGTCAACGTCCCCGGTGACTCAATTGGTATATCTCAACTCATGCACTGCTTCTTTAAAGAGGGCAGTACCCATATTAGTCAATAACTGAGACAGCACCTCAGGGCTCAAGGTGATGGCATGACATGCTGATACAGGGACATGGTAAGGGTTTGAATGCACTCCAGCATTAGCTCTTTTACTCCGACGGGGCACTGGTGTTGGTGTAATGACCCCAATATCCCTGTTGGTTTCAGTAGCAACTGTCTCTGGTGTGGACACCTGCTCAGAGGCAGACGGTGCAGTAACACGAGCATCATCAGTGTTTACAGACTCTGAAACGCCACTGCTTTGAACTGCTTCCGTCTTCACCAGACCCCTGCTCTGCAATTGGGTATGAGGTTTCTCCGAACAACACATACTCAGGATCTGAATCTGAACAGCCTGTTTTCTCTTCTGTCATAGGACCCACTACCACAGGGGATTCATTATTTTTCTTTTTCCTGGGTGCAGGAATTGGGCTAATACAAGGTTAAGGTTAGCTCTGTGAACCCGTTTTACTGGCCCACCCTCCACAGGCTCCACTGCATGTGTGCTGCCCTGGACTTCGACAACCCTATAAACCACAGGGCTCCAGGCGTCTTGAATTTTGTTCCTGCCTTGGGGCCAGTGTCGCAGATAAACTAACTGACCTACTTCAACAGGGGGGCAATAGACCCGGGTTTTGTCCAGCTCAAGCCTTTCTGCTGCTTTCTGCTCCGTGTACTGCCTTGCTCTGTTATGTGCTTCATTTAAGCGCTGCTGATGCACAACCAGCCAGTCATGTCTCTTATCAAGCACCTGCTCCTGCCCCAGTAAAGCATCTACAGGAAGGTGGGGGTGCACTCCAAGCATGAGGTAATACGGCGAGTGACCTGTGGTGGCATGGGGAGTCACATTTTATGCATACAAAGCTGAGGTGGAGGCCCAGGCAGCTGAGATGGAGGCCCAGGCAGGCCTAGGCTAACTAGGCTAATTAGTTGTAGCCAGTCCAAATCACTGATGTTTGAATTAGGTCCAGGATTTAGTTCTAAATCACCAGCCAAAAGTAGCATCAGAACAAGTTTCAGAATCTCCAGCAACAGTTGTGGTATATTTGATTGTTCATGTTTACCTGGGGGTGGTCTAGCATGACCAAAATCCAAGAATCTTGTGAACAAAAGATGTTGACTCCATTTGGCTGGGAAAGTGGTATAATTATCCAGCTTTCTTGGACGTGTCAAACTCCACAGAAGATAAAAATGTATAAAAACAAAAAGACAAGTTGATGTCAAGATCCAGGGGTTTTTAGATGGTTTTTTAGGTGGGTTTTTTGGCAGGACCTGCCAAGCTGTGTGTCTGCACCCTAGCAGCCATCTTGAGAGTTCAACTGGTTCTTGTTATGGATAAAGTGTCTTCTTTTTGTTTCAAAACAGTGGATAACGATTCGCTGATAGCTGCCAACATCTGCAAACAAATATAATTCTATAAAGTTGTTCTACATAGTGTGTAACTCAACCTATAGAGCGTTATTAAATGTATTGCTAATGCAATATATGCAGTATGGCACATTGACTTCCAAGGAAATTTTAGACGTCACTCATCATCAGAAAGGTTGCCGGCCCTTGACAAAGACATTAATCTCAGTTCCAAGAAAGCAATCTCTAATTCCAAAACCATTCTCAGTTCCAGGAATACAATCCCAGATACCAAAAACTGTATCTGAGTTCTGAGAAGTAAATCTCGAATACCATATATGTTATCTCAATTCCAAGAACGCAATCCCAGGTTTCAAGAGCTTCATCTCAATTCCAAGAAGTCAATCTCTAATACCATAAAGGTTATCTCAATTCCAAGAACGCAATCCCAGGTTTCAAGAGCTTCATCTCAATTCCAAGAAGTCAATCTCTAATACCATAAAGGTTATCTCAATTCCAAGAACGCAATCCCAGGTTTCAAGAGCTTCATCTCAATTCCAAGAAGTCAATCTCTAATACCATAAAGGTTATCTCAATTCCAAGAACGCAATCCCAGGTTTCAAGAGCTTCATCTCAATTCCAAGAAGTCAATCTCTAATACCATATATGTTATCTCAATTCCAAGAACGCAATCCCAGGTTTCAAGAGCTTCATCTCAATTCCAAGAAGTCGATCTCTAATACCATAAAGGTTATCTCAATTCCAAGAACGCAATCCCAGGTTTCAAGAGCTTCATCTCAATTCCAATGTAGCCTGGCTAAATTAACCAGCCCAGAACACAGATTATCTTTGGGGTTCTTTTAATCTGAATGATAAAGTAAGCGCTCAGAATAAAATAAAAAGGTTGTAAAAATAAAGAAATAAAATTGTTACAGACTTGTTACAGACAGCTTTGTGCACTGGTAACCCACTGCTACTGCAGGTTATTTCCCCAACTTTATCAGCATCTGGATCTCAAGGACATCTAGTGTCATTTTGTGTCTGATATAAACCCATACATAAATAAAACAAACTTAGCAGTGCAAAAATAACTGTAGTGGCTTCTCCTGCTAAGATACAGAGCCAAGATTAAACAGTTAACAAGGTACATTTCCCTCTTACCCACAGAGATAGTATAATACAAGTGTGAACTCAAATACATACAGTGCATTAATTCAGCAGAAAACAGAATATAGATCCCTCTGAGATGAATGGCGAAGTTGGTTGCAGCCACTCCTGGTGCCTTAACCGTTGCACACTTTGCATTCAAAACAGATCACACAGCGAAAAAAGGCATTGCACACCCACATAACACCAATGCAAGCTAGCATTCCCGTGAATGTCTCTGTAGATCCCCATGATCCCTTGCGCTCTCAGGGGTACCCCAAAGGAAACAGCGCCATCCAGTGGCATGTCCCATAATATCGAACTTCCACCTGGCTACACCAAGAAGTCAATCTCTAATACCATAAAGGTTATCTCAATTCCAAGAACACAGTCCCAGGTTTCAAGAGCTTCATCTCAATTCCAAGAAGTCAATCTCTAATACCATAAAGGTTATCTCAATTCCAAGAACACAATCCCAGGTTTCAAGAGCTTCATCTCAATTCCACGAAGTCAATCTCTAATACCATAAAGGTTATCTCAATTCCAAGGACAATCCCAGGTTTCAAGAGCTTCATCTCAATTCCAAGAAGTCAATCTCTAATACCATAAAGGTTATCTCAATTCCAAGAACACAATCCCAGGTTTCAAGAGCTTCATCTCAATTCCACGAAGTCAATCTCTAATACCATAAAGGTTATCTCAATTCCAAGAACACAATCCCAGGTTTCAAGAGCTTCATCTCAATTCCACGAAGTCAATCTCTAATACCATAAAGGTTATCTCAATTCCAAGGACAATCCCAGGTTTCAAGAGCTTCATCTCAATTCCAAGAAGTCAATCTCTGTTATGGCATGCATAGGGTCTTTCTCTTCAGCACCCTCTGCTGGTCATAATGGGACTTCTCACCTGCTTTTTTTTTGCTGGGGTTTTTCTGTGTTCCTGTGGGTAGAGGAAACAGGAAGCTGGTCGCTTGTTAGCCTGCAGGATATGTTGTTGCTCTTTAAAACGTTTCTGCCTTGAAGAGTTATTGCTTGTGAGTATTAACCCTTTAGAACCGGTAGGAGCGGACACAAGTCTGGAGAAGTATAATTTGTTAAGTGGTGAGTCCAGTCAGCATTCTATTTATTATAATTACTAATTCTTATGTTTTTTGTTTCATTTTTTTAATCCCAATCAGTAGGGCTTCCAGTTTAGACATACAAATCAACAATTCTTCCAATTTTTTGACTGAAATCTTTAGAGCTTCCACTTATAGAATAAAATTCACTACTTCTTCCAAGATAGTAATAATTATTTCCTCTGCATGCAGCTTATCTTTGGAACTGGTCTCTGTCACAAGCAGAACAATAAGGACGAACAATGTCAGGTATGTACAAGTGTTGGTTCTACATATGTTTGATTTCCTCAGATTCAGTGGTCCCAAATGATATTCCAACGTTTTTATTTAAAAATTCATTGTGCTTCATGCAGTGGAAATACATTTTCAAAATGCTGACAATGAAGCACGCATTGGTCTGAGCCTACAAGATGAGAATCCTATAGGAGAACTTTGCAGGCAAGAGCAGTTTGTATTTGTTATACAGAGATACTTACCACAATAAAAGAATGCATCAACTAACACGTACATCTTATCCTCATAAACGCTTTAGGTGTTCGTGTGGGCAAAGAATGGATCCATTGACCTGTTGGATACACTTACGTCTGCTGCTGCGATCACTTTATTCTCTGCAGTGGTCTTGCTCCTGTTCCACTTCAACAAATACATCCAATTAAACAAATGCACATTAAAAGGAAGTTCAATAAAGTTTATTTCACTTTAAAAACGTTTGTATTCATTCTTGCACTGGGTTAATGGGGGATAGCAAAGTCCAGTTTGTGTAACATTAAGATTTATGTCATTTTTTTTGTAGATTTTTACTCTTATATTTAGCTGTTGGACTACTTAATGCTGACAGGGGTCATTCAGATTCATATTTATGATTAATAATCTTTATCGGTTGTGTGAGTAAGGAGAAAAAAAATGCCCTATTCAATTATTCAATTATCTGTTCCTAATTTATATATATTACTACTACCACTATTACTAATAACAGCAACTTAGATAATAAGCTTTTGTTTATGTGGACATTCATACAACACTTTATTCAATACTACAGAGTCAAAGTTAGATTTTCTTTTTTTTTACAAGGTATACTTTCAAATTTAAAAAAAAAAATCCTAATGGTAGTTGTGCAAATCTTGTTAATTAAGTTAGTTGTATTAGTTATACATAATATGTCTAGTAGGGTCTCCCATAGCAAATTTGTTCTGGGTGAGGGACCAGACAAAGAGCAATTCAGAAGAAACTTATTAGAATATCACTGAGGGAACAGTTTCCCCTTCCCAGGAGAGGGTTATTGGGGTCCCGGCCTGGAGCCAGGCTCGGGAAGGTGCCCAAAGGTGAGCGTCTGGTGGCCGGCTGTTAGTCCATGGGGCCCGGCCGAGCATAGCCTGAAAAGAGGATATGTGCCCCTCCTCTCGCAGGCCCACAACCCGCAGGAGGCGTCATAGGAGTCGTGTGCATGTGTACCGTGTACCAAGCGGCAGCCAAGAGCGGAAGCCCTGGCAGACTGATCCCAAGACTGTCAATTGGGACATGGAATGTCACCTCTCTGGCAGGGAAGGAGCCTCATTTAGTGCGTTAGGTTGAGAGGTATCGGCTAAATATAGTTGGGCTCACCTCAACGCAGGGCTTGGGCTCTGGAAACAGTCTCCTGAAGAGGGCCTGGACTCTGTCTCAGTCCAGAGTTGCCTCTGTAAGAAACGGCAGGCTGGGGTGGGTTTTCTAATGTCCCCTCGGCTTGCTGTCTGTACATACCTTACCATGTCACCTTGGACAACACACTGCCAACATTTACACAATATGCGGCCTGTCCCAGGGGGGAGAGAGTCTTAGATCTGCTCTACGCTAAGGCCAAGGATGCATACAGCTTCTCTTCTCTCTCCACACTGGTGGTAGGGCTGGGCCATATCATACCATTCATGGTAATACCGGTATAATGTTGGGCAACGATAAGAAAATGAAATATAAAATAGAATATGGGTGAAACACGGATGCGCAGTGCCTTTGTTTTCATATGCACATGACGGAAAAAGCATGGCGGCGACAGAGAATGAGAAAGCGGATCGTTGAATGAAACGGATGAACCAGAACTGGTTTGTAAAAATGCTGCAACTTCAGTGGTGTGGAACTGGTTTAGCTTTTGTCCGTCAGATACACCGAAAAAGCACTATTTTTGGTGGTCATGCTAGCGGGCCGTCGTTATTACCATGTTTTTTGGAAAATACGACGCACTTAGAATGAATCCTTTGATTTTTTTGAAAATTGACAGAGCCCCTTATAATCCCGTGTGCCTTATGTATGAATTCTGGTTGTGTTTACTGACCTCGAAATGAATTTATGTACACGGCGCTCAAAAATCTGTCAAATGTTCAGTACGACTTTGCTAAGCTACGAACCCGCACCGCTTGGTGGACTGTCGAAGCATTACGTAGCCTCGCGGAGTGATACGTACTGTGCTTCAACATAATATTACCATATTGTGTGTGTATAACCTCTTTTTAAGTATTGTGGATATTATACATGGTAATGCTGAGGATATGTCGGCCAATTTCCACTGGAAATGCCTTTTGGCATCAGTTGCTTGTTTAAGTGAAAATACATGTTTTCATACATTTTTAAAATATAAAACATCAATATATGTTTTTTCTAATAAAGTTGTTGAGTTATAAAGTATTTTGTCTATTGTCATTATATCATCAGTTATATCGTTATAAATATTTTTGGTCATATCGCCCTGCTCTACTGGGTCACTCAGATCACAATCTGATTGACCTCATCCCCTGCTTTGTGCCAATTGTGAGGAGAGGACCATCCTGAGAAGCATCAGGAGGTGGTCAGAAGAGGTCTTAGCAGAACTACAGGGCTGTTTTGAGGTACATAATTTTCCTAGGAATTAATAAAGTATTGTGATTCTATTGACTGAAAGCAGATACTGCGATAACATCAAAGTTTCAAAGATTTATTTAACAGCATGCTAGGGGAAACAGGTTTGTGTCCATGATAAAGGAAAAGCAGGCTGGTACAGCAAGTGAGGCACATGAGAAGAAAATTTCACAGTAAAAAGCTAAAAATGGAAAAATACAGAGTCTAGACTTGTAACCACATATAGTGTTGAAGGAATCTGATGACAAGTGGATTGAGAATTTGTCTTTGGAGCAGGGATGTCCAGCCAATGGCCTGGAAAGCTGCCAGTAACAGTGTGCTGAACGTGGCTCAGATGAGGCAGGACCAGACAATGGAATCAGAATCAGAATCAGAAAGGGGTTTATTGCCAAATGTTGAGCAGGTTTACAACATTAGGAAATTGCTGCGGTGCTTCAGTGCAAACATACTGTTATAAAAAAATATAAAAATAAGAATAAGAATTAAAAGTGCTAAGTAGATAGATATATACATGATATATACATGAGTGCAGGTGGTGATCAGTGCCAAACATGGGGTGATGCAGTGAACACAGCGTAGGGTCATGTGTTAGTGGTGGGAACAGTCATACGGTTATTGTTCATGTGTCCAACAGCAGAGGGGAAGAAACTGTTCTTATGGCGAGAGGTTCTGGTGCGAATGGACCGGAGCCTCCTGCCTGAGGGGAGCAGGTCAAACAGACTGTGTCCAGGGTGAGAAGGGTCAGCTGTGATCCGAGCTGCACGCCCCAGTGTCCTGGAGGTGTACAGGTCCTGCAGAGATGGGAGTCTGCAGCCAATCACCTTCTCAGCAGAGCGCACAACACGCTGCAGTGTCTGTTTGTCTCTGATAGTGGCTCCAGCGTACCACACGGTGATGGAGGAGGTGAGGATGGACTCGATGATTGCAGTGTAGAATTGCATCATCGTCCGTGTTGGCAGGTTGAATTTCTTCAGCTGCCTCAGGAAGTACATCCTCTGCTGGGCTTTCTTAATGGCGGAGGTGATGGTGGGCTCCCACTTCAGGTCCTGGATGATGGTGGTACCCAGGAAGTGGAATGAGTCCACAGAGGTGATGGGGGTGTCAGACAGGATGATGGGGGGGAGTGGAGCTGTGTGCTTCCTGAAGTCCACAATAATCTCCACTGTCTTCTGGGCATTCAGCACCAGGTTGTTGTGGCTGCACCAGGACACCAGACGTTCAACCTCCCTCCTGTAGGCAGACTCATCCCCGTCCGAGATGAGTCCAATAATGGTGGTGTCATCTGCAAACTTGATTAGCTTGACAGACTGGTGGGTGGAGGTGCAGCAGTTGGTGTACAGGGAGAAGAGCAGAGGAGAAAGAACACAGCCCTGAGGGGAGCCGGTGCTGATGGTCCGGGAGTCCGAGACATTCTTTCCCAGCCTCACATGCTGCTTCCTGTCCGTCAGGAAGTCAGTGATCCACCGGCAGATGGGATCAGGCACATTCATCTGGGAAAGCTTGCCTCGGAGATGGTCTGGAAGGATGGTGTTGAAGGCAGAGCTGAAGTCCACAAACAGGATCCTGGCGTAGGTTCCTGGGGAGTCCAGATGCTGCAGGATAAAGTGTAGGGCCATGTTGATTGCGTCATCTACAGACCTGTTGGCTCTGTATGCAAACTGCAGGGGATCCAGGAGGGGGGCCGTGAGGGTCTTGAGATAGGAGAGAACCAGGCGCTCAAATGACTTCATGACCACAGATGTCAGAGCCACGGGTCTGTAGTCATTTAGTCCAGTGATACTAGGTTTCTTGGGGACAGGGATCATGGTAGAGGACTTGAAGCAGGCAGGCACATGACATGCCTGCAGTGAGGAGTTGAAAATGCCAGAAAACACTGGGGCCAGCTCGTTTGCACAGTGTCTGAGGGTGGCAGGAGACACACCGTCTGGGCCGGGAGCTTTTCGAGCATTCAGACTCATAAACTGCTTCCTCACATCTGCTTCATGAATATGAAGAGTTGTGGTGGGAGGAGGTGGTGTGAAATCCTCTTTTGTGTGGGGTGAGGAGGGGGGTGTTGTAGGTGAAGTGTTTGAAGGTGGTGATGGCTCTGTGGAGGGGGGAGAGGTGGGGGAATTAGTGTCCAAAGTGTCTCTATTGTTGGGGCCGTTGGAGGTGTGAAGGCTGCCTGATGGCTCGTCAAAACGGCAGTAAAAGTCGTTGAGGGTGTTGGCCAAGAGCAAGTCATCAGTGGAGTGGGGGGTTTTAGGCTTGTAGTTGGTGATATTCCTAAAACCTTTCCACACAGAGGCCGAGTCATTCTCTGAGATCTGCTGCTGCATCTTCTCAGAGTGCTGGTGTTTAGTCCACTTCTTTAGTGAACCTGTACTTGGCCTCTCTGTAGCAGTCCCTGTCTCCGCTTCTGAACGCCTTTCTCTTTTCCAGCCACAGCTTTTTGAGTTTAGGAGTAAACCAGGGTTTGTCATTGTTATAACTCACCCTGGTGCGTGATGGCACAATGCTGTCCTCACAGAAGTGGATATAGGAGGTGACAGTGTCCGTAAACTCGTCCAAGCTGTTAGAAGCAGCCTTCATTGTGTCCCAGTCTGTATACTCCAAACACGTGCGAAGCTCCTCCACAGCCTCGTTGCTCCACAGTTTTTTGGTCCTCACGACAGGTTTGGAGAGCTTCAGCCTCTGTCTGTACGCGGGGATCAGGTGGATCATAATGTAGTCAGAAAGTCCGAGTGAAGCGCGGGGCACCGCACGATAGGCCCCGCTGATCGTGCTGTAACAGTGGTCTAATGTCCTCTCCTCTCTGGTCGGGCATTTAATATACTGCTTGTATTTGGGAAGCTCATGGCTCAGATTGGCTTTGTTAAAGTCCCCAAGAGCAATGATGAGAGAGTCCGGGAATGTCCGCTCCATGTGCAGTATCTGCTCCGTGAGTGCGCACTGAGATGCCTGCGCATCCACATCTGGCGGGATGTAAACAGCGGCCAGGATGAATGAAGCAAACTCCCGTGGAGAATAAAACGGTTTGCAGTGAATAAAAAGGTATTCCAGAGAGGAAGAGCAGTGCTGAGCAATCACTGTTACGTCTGTGCACCAGCCACTATTAATGTAGAAGCAGACACCTCCACCTTTGGTCTTACCAGAGAGAGAGGCCTGCCGGTCCGTGCGCAGCAGATGAAAGCTCTCCAGCTTTAGCGCGCAGTCCGGGATGTCCTCACAAAGCCACGTCTCCGTAAAACATAAGACACAGGAAGAGGCAAAGTCTCTGTTCATGCTTCTCATCAGGGCCAGTTCGTCTAACTTATTCCTGAGTGAGCGTACATTGGAAAGGAAGATCCCAGGAAGAGCAGTTCGCAGTCCACGTCTCCTCAGACGCACAAGTGCGCCGGCTCGCTTACCTCTCTTTCGGCGTCTCACTTTCCTGATCAGAGTCTGCAGTAAATCTGCCGCAGATGCGACAAATATTGGAAGTAAATCCACAGGTGTTGTAGTCCTGTGGTTAAGAAGCTCTTCTCTGGTGTAAGAATATCCAGAGGAGTGCCCACACACAGAAGTTATGCACAAAAACAAGACAGAAGTAACGCACCGAAGCACCAGGGCATCCATACGCGGCGCCATCTTGGATCTTACATGGAGTAACAACAACAGGCGATGTGGCCGTCACACACGTTTGAGCCGGTGGCGGTGCTGCAGGCGACAGCATGGGACCTGCAGATGGTGGCTGAAAGGACTCACCAGAGTTATCAGCGGACACAAGGTGCTGAAGCAGTTCCTCAGATCCTTCAGCAGGGACTGAAGATGTATGGAGCATCTCCTCAGGTCCCCCAGAAGAGGCAGAAGATAGCTGAACATAGGACCCTCCAGCAGAGGCAGATGGCTGAACGGGCCCCTGGGACCCTCTAACAGGTACAGAAGATGGCTGAATGGGCCCTTTGGACCATCCAGCGGGAACAGGAGACAGTTGAACAGGCCCCTCAGATCATTCAGCAGAGGCAGATGGCTAAATGGGCCCCTCAGACCCTCTAGCAGGTACAGAAGATGGCTAAACGGGCCCTTTGGACCATCCAGCGGGAACAGAAGATGGCTGAATGGGCCCCTCAGACCCTTCAGTGGAGCCAGAAGACCTTTTGTACCAGTAGACAGAAGGAAGTGCTTGCCAGGCTCTCCTGGGAGCCACGGAGTGCTGGATTAGCTCACCTGAGTCACCAGCAGGAGCAGATGCAGGGCCAGTAGGTGTGGGGACCCCTGGCTGTATAGCTAGCTGAATTGATGGTTGAGTGGATGACTGAACTGATGACTGTACTGACTGTTGAGTTAATACCTAAACTAATGATTGAACCATAAGCTGCTTTAATGATTGAACTGCACACTGGGGATGTAGCTGAACCACAGACAACAGAGTAGGTAACTGACCTGCAGGCTGCGCTAAAGTGCTAAGAGCAGGAGACTGGGCTGGCACTGGAACACGAGCCCAAGCTGGCGACTGAACTGCAGACAGCTGAGCAGCAGGTGAGTGAGCTGAAGACTGAACCGACGGCAACACTGGAGACTGAACCGATGAAAATACAGACAGCAGGGCTGCACACTGGGGAGATGATGGAGGCTGAAGTAGGAGCTGAGTAGGATCACACATTGACAAATGACCAGGCTCAACGAAAAAAGGTTTTAGTGAAATCAGCTCACTGTTCAGAGTGAGCAGATGCAGGTGGACAGCAGTCCCTTAAATCTTTAAAGCCAGAGCTGACAGTCTCAGGTATGGTTTCAGAAAAGGGAGTCTCTGTGATCATAGGTAAAAATCAGGGAGCCACCGTTATTACCATTAGGCATACGAAAAACAGCCCCAGAATAAACAGTCCGAATTTCTGAAAAAACAGAAAAAAGTATCTCTTTCACTCACCACATCTTGCTGCTCTGAAGTCCCAAAACCCTGCTGTGGAGAGACGTGCTGGCAGCGCGGCTCTGCTTTCTTCTCGGAGGTGGCTCCGACGGGCCAGGCATCTCCACGTCCAGCTGGTCCGTACTTCCACAGCTGCGGCGACAGAGGTGTGGAGTTGTTATAGAGGACCCAAAATGCAGGCACGGCTTAGATACAAGGGAGTTTTATTCAGGTTAGGTGCAAACAGAGGTGGAGAGGGCATAAACAGAAACTAAGGATAACATACTGAGAAAATTAATAAAACTGAAAACCTGAAAACTTAAAACGTATGGCAGAAACACAAGAAGACTCGGGGAGACAACACAGACAGTGCCACGAGGAACATGAGGGAGACACGGCTGAACCTAATTGACATGACGAGACGAGGAGAACTGAATGCACTGACATAAGACACAGACCTTCACAATAAAACAGGTAATATACACTGACAGAACTAAGAGACATGACATGCAGAAGGGACACACAGATAGGGATGACTTAACACTAAACTGAGAAAAATCATAACCCAAAACCAAAGAACTAGAAAACCACAACCAGAATATATAGCATTAATAATAACAGACACAAAATGCTGGGTCAGATGAACCAGGACCATGACAGGTGATTGATTACACAAAGTCAGAGGTAAACTCAATTCAGTTTTGTGTATATAATGCCAAGTGACACAAACATTTCCTTTGAGCTGCCTAATAATTTAAGGTAAAGACCCTTACAATAATACAAAGAAAACTGAGTATGAGCAAAGGGTTTGATGACAGCTGCAAGGAAAACCTCCCTTTTAACAGGAGAAACCTCCAGCAGTACCATGCCCAGGAAGGGTCTGCCATCTACCGTGACCAACTGCAAGACAGGATGAAGCCTCACTGTGAAAGACAGCCAGAAATTAATAATGACTAATATTCAAAATGCAAAGAGGTGTATATACACATAGCAATTGAAAAAAGAAGATAGAAAAAGAAACACTCTACGCTTCTCTTGAGCCTAACTTAAAAGCCTTTCTATGATTGAGGGTTTAGAAGAGCATTTCCAAACTATTTAAGCTGTATAAGATATAAACTGTTCCATTAGGTCATTAATATTGGCTTTTTCAAATGAAAGAAACTATTTTCACAGGATTGCCTTAATTTCCTTTGAAAGTCATTTGACTACTAGGATGTAATTTCATTATCAGAATTCACCTGCCTGACATCCTACTCTGATCCACAGCCCTCTCAACCTCCTAACCTCAAAGAATTTTTATAAATTTCCATAAGTTACATTGACTTGCACTGAGAGCCATTCCATAATCAGAATCAGAATGACAGAAACCAGTGTTTAATTTCCTAATCAGAAGAATCAGGATTCTGTCGAGGCCCAAATCAGTCTTGGACAGTGTCGCGGGGTCCTCTCCTAAACTTCTCCCAAACAAATGCAGGCGTAGTCGGAAAGCATTCAGTGTGGATAATTTATTTATTTTGCCGGCCTCCCAGGTGCACAAAAAGTTATTTACAAAGAAAATAGAACTGACTTAAGTCAGCACAAACAAACATCTATATACAAAACACAGTCTGCATGTTACCCTCTCTGTAACAGCTCACTGGAAAAAAGACAACAGGTGGGCCCTGACCGCCTTCTCTTATACCCCATAGCCCCTCCCACTAGGCGTAATAGTCATCTCTTTATTATTTCTTTTATCAAACCGTCTTTCCCCCTCAGCTTATTTCCTGCTGTAGTCCTACAATACATATATGTATATACAGACATTTATGGCCACTTCCAGGCAGCCTACAGTGTTTCACAATAACACCAAACAAAAAACCAAAAGAATAATGCAGTTCACGTGACCCTTCAAGCGTGTGCGAACCCCGGATTTAAACCCCGGAACACCATACCATCGGCTTGCATAACCCCCCGTATAATCGGCGATCACAGCGAGTCTCCACGACCGGCTTTATTGAAGGTAAGTGGGAACATATGTTGGCCACCCTCTGCGCTGCTCAAAATATACCTCTCACCCTTTTTGTTTATCTGCCGGGTCGACGAAAAGCCGCGCCGCCACGGTAATTGTAGAAACTAATGGTGGTGGTGCGTGTATGCGCCCAGATCAGCTGTCTGCGGCTCGGGATGGTGTAAATCCGTCACATCATCCCCTTCCACCCGGAGGTTGGCGTTGTGCGGCAACCTGGAGAGATAATCTGCCACTACATTGAGCTTGCCTGGTCTGTGACGGATGATGAATCTGAAAGGCTGCAGTGAAAGGTACCAGCGTGTCAGTCGGCTGTTATGGTCCTTCATGGAATGGATCCAGGTGAGCGCTCGATGATCAGTTTCCAGCTCAAACTCTCTTCCAAGTAAATAATACCTGAGTTTCTCCAGTGCCCACTTAATAGCCAAGGCCTCCTTCTCCACCGTTGAGTAGTTGGTCTCCCGTGGCAGCAGCTTGCGGCTTAGGTATAGGTCCGGATGCTCATCTCCCCTTGGGCCAGGACTGCTCCCAGGCCGCTTTTGGAGGCATCCACCTGGACCAGAAATCTCTTCCGGAAGTCTGGGCTCCTGAGAACTGGGGTCGTACACAGGCAGGTTTTCAGCATTTTGAAGGCTTGTTCACATTCCGCTGTCCATATGACAGGATTCCGTTGGTCTTTGCTGGTCAACGCAGTAAGAGGGGCCGCAATAGTTGCAAACTGGGGCACAAATCTTCGGTACCAGCCCCAGGAAAGACCGGACTTCCTTTTTGGTGCGAGGCCGAGGGCAGTTCTGGATAGCTTCCACTTTATCCAACTGCGGGCGCACCTCACCTCTGCCCACTTGGTAGCCAAGGTAGCGGGTCTCCTGCCGTGCCCACTCACATTTAGAGGGGTTGAGGACTTCTTCCCAGGACTTCGGACAGGTGCTGCAGATGCTCCTCCCAGGTGTTGCTGAAGATCACTACATCATCCAGGTAGGCGGCACTATAGGGGTCACACCCCTGTAGTAATTTGTCCATCAGCCTTTGAAAGGTGGCCGGTGCCCCATGTAGGCCAAATGGCATCACTGTGAACTGGAACAGGCCGGCAGGGGTCCTGAAGGCGGTGTACGGTCGAGAAGACTCCTCCAGTGGCACTTGCCAGTAACCTTTACACAGATCCAAGGTGGTGATGTACCTGGCCGCTCCGATCTTCTCCAGCAAGTCCTCGATTCGAGGCATGGGGTAGGCATCAAACTCTGAAATGGAATTTAGCTTCCGGAAATCAATGCAGATGCGTAGGGAGCCATCCTTCTTGAAGATGATGACCACCGGGCTACACCACTCTGAGCAGGATGGCTCTATCACCCCAAGCTCCAGCATCTTCTCCACCTCCTGTCGCAGTTTATCCACTAAGTGTTGTGGAATCCGGTATGGCCGTTGGCGGATGGGATGTCCCTCCTTTAGGCGTATCACATGTTCGACAAGGGTGGTCCTGCCGGGGTTAACTGAACACAGAGATGGAGTCTCCCGAAGGATTTGGAGTAGCTCAGCCGCCTGCTGTGGGGTAAGATGAGTCAGCACCGGAGACATTGGATCGGCTCCCTGCTCGGGTTCTGTCTTCCCTTCTCTTGGCCCTTCTCTTGCCATCAGAGCTTTCGCAGGGGCCTGGTGGGGACGCTCTTCCCATTCTTTCAGGAGATTCACATGGTAAGTCTGCTTCTGTTTTCTCTTTTCAGGATGATGAATCTCATAGGTCACTGGCCCCATTCTGCGACGAATTGTGTATGGCCCTTGCCATTTCGCCAGCAGTTTACTGTCGGCTGAGGGGAGAAGTAACAACACCTTTTGACCAGGTTGAAATTCACGTTGCCGGGCCTGTTGGTCATACCAGGTCTTCTGGCTTCGTTGAGCGTCTCGCAGGTTGACCTCGGCCTCTTCATGGTATCTCCCCAACCGATCTCTCATTTCCAGCACAAATTGCACCACTCCTTTCTCATTTGAAGCAGAAGCAGGAGACTCCCAACCCTTCCAGAGGAGATCCAACGGCCCCTGCACATCCCAACCATAGAGTAGCTCGAATGGTGAGAAACCAGTGGAAGCCTGGGGAACTTCTCTGTACGCAAACAGCAGGAAGGGTAGCCACTGGTCCCAGTCTTTCCCAGTGTCTGACACAAACTTCTGCAACATCCTCTTCAAAGTTTGGTTGAACCTCTCCACCAACCCATCTGTCTGTGGATGGTAAGGTGACGTCCTGATGGCAGAGATGCCTAGCTGATTGTGGAAGAGCTGCATCAACCTAGAGGTAAAGTTAGTCCCTTGGTCGGTCAAAATCTCATCTGGTATCCCCACCCGGGAGAACAGCTGTACCAGTGCACGCAGAACATTGGGTGCCATGAGCGCACGCAGGGGGAAAGCTTCTGGGAAATGAGTCGCATAATCACACACCACCAAAATGTACTGATGACCCCGACTACTTTTTACCAGAGGACCCACAATGTCCATAGCTATCCTACGGAAGGGGGTGGAGATGACCGGAAGTGGCTGTACCAGGGCCCTGTCAGACTTGCGAGCTGGACATGTTTTCTCGCAGATGAAGCACAACCGTCCCTCAATTCAGTCAGTTCATGAATGTAACAGGAAAACAACAGGTGGAGTAGTTCAGTCTCGTACTGGACCGTAAAATAAACTTACTCCACTACAACATTCGTCGCGCGTATTATTTGGTGTGGGACCGTATTTATCTTAGTTTGTTATCTTTATAATCAAACTCTTTTATTCCCTTACAGTCAACACATGACAGGAATAAGATTCCTTCAAAACCCTCTAAACGTAACTGCTCATTCGAACGTCACTTAGTTTTAACAAAAACTGCCTGAACGTAACTATTCACTTGAGCGTCACTTAGTCTTGACTCAAAACTGTCTGAACGTGACTACCCACTCAAGTGTCACTTAGTTTTAACTCTCTTACGGTCCTCACAACGTTTTAACGGGCGATTTGTGCAGTGTACTATATTCACCTTATTGTGGCGCAGCGTTGTTATCCGGTTTCATCGAATCCCACTGCCGTGACCTGTGTAAGACGCTGACCAGGGACCGAATTCACGCTCCTGGGTTTTTCCTTACTGTGCACAGCTTTTTCAGCGCAGGCGTATCACGACGTCAGGATCCGATGTCACCAGGCAGTGGAAAACTGTACGATATAAATATATATATCTGTATGTTATCCGACTCGAAGGACCAATTAAATGTTAAGGGTAAGGGTTAACATTATTCAACACAAAATAAGAGAATAAAGACACTGTCACACGAGAATTCAATATTAACGTGCAGCACGGGTGAGGACACGGAAGTGACCCACACACGAGGTGCAGTTGTGCGCTTTATTTAAAGGGAGAAATAGGTTACATCACATTTCCTGTTATTCAGGGCGCTGCTGGTGTGTCAGCAGGTCAGCATGTTTTACTTCCTCAAAGAAAATATAGTGTATGGAAACAGAGAAGTTTGTGGCTGTCTGTTTCCTGTGCAGCTGGTTAACGGATGGGTCAGTAAAGCGAGTGGAAAATAACTTCAGTATGAGAGTACTTCGAGTTCAGCTCAAAAGAGGAATGCAGGCATAAATCATTTGAAAACATGTTAAAACCCTTTTACAAACTACCTTAATAAAAGATTAAAGAGTTAAAGTAGTGTTATTTTGCAATCTGTGTAGTGTTAATTTAACCCAGTTTGGTGAGTTAAAATTGACTCAGACATGGTGTTAATAATAATTTGCTCAGTGTTAATTTAACCCGGTTTTAAGAGTTAAAAATTAACTCAGACATGGTGTTAATAAAAATTTGCTCAGTGTTAATTTAACCCAGTTTTAAGAGTTAAAGAAGGAACTCTGATAAAGTGTTAAATAATTAACTATTTTGAAAATGTTAATTCAACTCTGTGTTACACCCCGGCCTAGGCAACCAGCGTGCAACACAGAAAAAAATTAAAATAGGGGGAAAAAAAATTTAAAAAAACCTACTACGGTTCTCCACAAAAATCCCAAAACGAAACTATCGACAACTATTTACATCAAAGCCAAAATAAGACATTTATTTACATCAAAACACCAAACTATTTACAACGGGGGGGGAATCGCGACATGACAAACTGAAACACAGGGCTTAAATACATAGAGGGAGCAATCAGGGAATGGACAACAGGAGGGAAACACAGCTGGGGCAAATCAGAACTGACGAGACAAGGAAGCGTAAACTGAACGCACTGAGATAAGACAGACTTTCAAAGTAAAGCAGGAAACGCATAACAGTCACGCCTAAAACAAAACACTGACAACACCGAATCGTGACACTGTAGAGCAGGGCTGCCCAATCCCAGTCCTCGAGAGCTACTATCCTGCAGCTTTTAGATGCATCCCTACTCCAACACAGCTGAATCAAATGGTTTGATTACCTCTTCAGCATGCCATCGTGTTTGGCAAAGGCCTGATAACAAGCCATTCATTTGATTCGGGTGTGTGGGAACAAGGATGCATCTAAAAGCTGCAGGACGGTAGCTCTCGAGGACCGGGATTGGGCACCCCCGCTGTAGAGTGTGGAGCTGCGTAAACCCTGAAAAAAATGTTAAAATCGACTCTGTGTTGATTCAACGCTACGGTTTTTGCCGTGTAATCCAAAAGATGAAATGCTTTTGAGATTTTTTTTTTTAACAAATGTGATATTTTGAAATTGTTGGAATTTCTTCCAGATGAGTGATATTATCCCCTTGCCACCCCTAGATAAGGTCAGGAATAAGGTTATGGTCAGGGCTAGGGATAAGGTTAGGTTTAGGGCTGAAATACAGGGCTGGAACGTCTACTACCGCGGGAGCGTCATTGCACTGGATTCCAGCAATAACCCGCCGCGTACCATAAGAACGCCGAAGGTCTCCTTTCGCGTTCCTCAGGAACGCCGCGGGACGTGACAAAACGTCAACATGTTACGCCTCGGGAGTGAGAACGCTCTGCCTGTTTAGTCTCTGTGCCCTGAGCGCTGATTCGCTTGCTCCTCTCGTCCCTGTATGCGAAAGAACGTTCAGGTGGGATATTACATACCCCTCCTCTTTGTGGTGCTCCGACATGTTTTCGATTCTCCACCCCAAAGCAGTCGGTTTTCCTCCCCAGGTTCCCTAACCCAATTTGATCTCCCACACTAAACAGCGTTCTTCCATGTGTCCTCCCCCTCCTCCTTCCACTGTGGTTTTCTCTCCTCCCCACTTTGGACTAGTCCAGTTGCAGTCAGTTCTCTTCAGCTTTGTCCTGTGTAATCCAGCTGTCTTTTCCATTGCCATTTCACTCCAAATATGGCAATTATGAAACTCAGACAGTCTTCCCAAGGTCCATTCATGCACAGTGAAGTTGCCGCTTGTTGGAAATGCATCTCCATCCATCCAGTCCTGATGATGGGGTTTTCTCCATGCTGATGCCGTTTGCACATACTGCTGGTGCTGGACCTCTCACTGCTCAGGATACTGCTGTTTTCTCTTGACCTGCTGTCAGCTCTTGATGTCCGAAAACTGCATTACTTGTCTTTTCCTTTCTCTCCAACTGCTCTTCTACTTTTCAGCTGGTTGATGCTGAGTGATCCCTTTCCCACACAACCATTCAACCTTCTCTGCCATCTTACAACATACTTTTACCTACAGTTCTTACCATACAGTTACAACTGCCCAGAGCTTCTCATCTGGCTGAAGTGTAGTGCCTGCCCACAGCTGCCTCTTTAGCCCGCTAAGTTGGCTCAGCTACTTACTGGATCCAACTTCCCTTTACATTCAGAGCGTCCTCTGCAATGGCCTTCTTCCCTTCCCTATGTTCCCTTCTGCAGAAAAGTGATAAAATACCATCACTCCACGCACTGTAGTACGCAGAAATGATTCCCGACACTGGACTCGAACTATCATCCCTGCGATGGACCTGAACAGGTAAATAAAACTATTTTTAACTTATTTTTACTGTTTCTTCAAAAAGCTCTATAGTTGACAGTTACTGTGTAGATCTATAATGACTTTCCTGAATTGTCTACTACGGGTTTGTGACTGAGCTTCTTGGAGGTGAGACATATGTCTCACCTTGAGATTAGAGCTGCTGCCCACAAATGCAATGATTGCATTTAGACGGGCAGCAGGTGAGTAAGTGACGGACAAGGTAAGCGACTCATGTTGTAACTGACGTCAGACGCCGGAGATTTTGGCGGAAAATTTAAGCAAATGGTAGTTTAGATTTGAACAAATTCATTTAAGCTTCAGCATTACCAAATACACTTATCAATTGTCTTATAACTAACACTATTTGTCTAAATAATCTCCAACACCCTGGAGAACAACGAGGAGAGTTTAGAGACTCTCCAAGATTACATCGATCAGTGCTTTCAGGATCTCGTGATGAAGAAGACCCCGTGTGCAGCTTCCCCGGCCAAAGCTGAGACGCCGTCGTCGAAAAGACAACGCCCGGCAGATTCCCCCGGCTCAACATCGCCAGCCGGCAAAGATATTGCCGACATATTGGAGTCAATCGACAAGCGATTGTCCAGTTTCGACGCAAGGCTGTCCTTGGTGGAGATTCTTCACCGAGAATTTAAATGCTTGCGAGAATCCCTGGAGTACAGCCAGCAGCAGGTGGAAACGCTTGCTGCTGAAAATGCCACGCTAAGGGAGTCGGTGAAATGTCTCACAGATAATGTTACCCAGCTCAATAGAGAAAATAAAAAAATAAAAGAAACAGTTATCGATCTACAAGCTCGTAGCATGCGTGATAATCTGGTATTTTCTGGTATTCCAGAAGCCGCTGGAGAGGACGCGGAGACCACGGTAAAAAGCTTCATCAAAACCCACCTGAAGCTGCCGGAGGACACTGTGAAAAACATCGTCTTCGATCGGGTACATCGCCTCGGCCCCATTCCGGCTACGGCCGGGAGACCACGTCCTATCGTGGCCAAATTCGGCCACTTCAAACAAAAGCAACATGTGAAAAGCCGCGGCAGGGAATTAAAAGGAACGGACTTCAGCGTGAACGACCAGTTCCCCAAAGAGATCTTGGAACGACGCAGGGTCCTCTTCCCAATCCGATGCGGCTTCATCCAGAAGGGCTCCCGCGCTGTCATCGCTGTGGACCGGCTGTACGTGGACGGACAGCTCCACCGGGACCCCAACATCACTCCGTGGCTGTATTAACCTCACACCAGATAAGAATCAGCTACACCATTTCCCTATCCACTCACACTAACTTGCATTAACATCTGTTTAACTTACCAGTATCAAATCGCATCTTAAAGTGTGATTTCATAGCAGAATTAACACCGTCACTCTCCGTCAGTGATTTAATTGGAATGTTTACGTTTTGTTTCTGTTTTTTTTTTCTTCTCGTTTTTTTTTTTTTTTTTCCTCCTCTCTTTTCCCCCTCTTGGTTTTATGCTGCTCACCCCTGTCCTTGGTTTCTTTCTTTATTCCTTTCACTGCCTCGATCACCTGCTTCGACACTCATCCACAAACATCCTTTATTTCGACACATACGCACCATGCGCTCAACGGCAGCACATTTACATCAGTCAGACAGCGCACACAGTCATATAAGATACACACACACTTAAGCCAAGCCTACTCATATTAGTAACTATGCATACACAAAGTCAGACTCAGGGAGCATCTCGCCACACATTTTTTTCTCTCTCTCCTTCTCTTTATTTATGAACAAGTGACGTATTCTCTCCACCTGTCTAAGCGACGCACACAGCATACATCCCTAGTTATACACAAACATCTATGGGTACACTGAGGTTCATTACATGGAATATAAATGGAGCTGGCTCCAGAGAAAAGAGGTTAAAAATATTTAACCAACTCAAAAAACTACAGGCAGATGTTGTCCTATTACAAGAGACCCACAGACCTCTTAGAGGTTCGAATGAACTTAAAACACCTGAGTTTCCTAATGTGTTCTCAGCTTGTTATAATTCTAGACAAAGGGGAGCAGCAATTTTAATACATAAAAATATTAATTTCACAGTACTCGATACAGTTATAGATCCAGAGGGCAGATTCTTAATCATTAAACTATCTATACGTGATAAAAAGCTATGTATTGCAAGTGTATATGGTCCAAATGTTGATGATCCCTCATTCTTTCACGGTTTTTTCAGTGCACTCTCTGAACACTTAGATGGCACACTTGTTCTTGGAGGTGACCTCAACCTTGGACTAAATGAAGACATGGATAGGCTCAATACAGCGGGAACTCAGCGTAATTGGCAGTCCACAAATATAATCAAACAGTATATGAGCGACTTTGGTCTTTGCGATGCATGGTGCTCCCTTCACCCCACCAGTAAGGAATATACTTTTTTCTCACATGTCCATCACTCCTACTCTCGTCTGGATTATTTTTTGGTCAGCAGCTCACTGCTGAACGACATTTCAGACACTGAGATTCACCCTATAGCTGTCAGCGATCATGGTCCTGTATCTTTAACACTAATGCACAAGAATAATACTACGCCAAGAAAAAACTGGAGATTTAATATATCACTACTTAAAGATGAAGACTTTATTAAATATTTTAAAAAAGAGTGGACTTCATATTTGGACTATAATGACACTCCTGAAACATCAGCTTCTGTTCTATGGGAAGCAGGGAAAGCTGTGATGAGAGGTAAAATAATTTCTTTCTCATCACATAAAAAGAAAAAAGAAAACAAAAATATTCAGGAATTAGAAAAAAACATCAAATCACTAGAAGAAGCCTACGCGTCCCACCAAGATCAGGAAACATTGAACAAAATACGCAAAACAAAACTAGAATTAAATGAGATAATTGATAAAAAAACAAAATTCTTAGTACAAAGACTACGCCTACAAAATTATGAACATGGTAATAAATCCGGTCAATTTCTAGCAAACCAGCTAAAAATAAATAAAGAAAAAACAACTATATGTGCTGTTTAAGATTAATCTGGGAACACATTATATGAACCGATACAAATAAACAACATTTTCAGGGATTTCTATAAAACGTTGTATTCACCACAAATAAATCCATCTAAAAAAGAAATTGATCAGTTTTTGGACAACATAACTCTTACAAAATTATTGGACACTCAAGCAATGGCACTGGATTCACCACTGACACCAGGTGAACTCCAGGAAGCCCTGATAAGTATGCACAATAATAAGGCTCCAGGTCCAGATGGCTTTCCTGCAGAATTCTACAAAGAATTCTGGTCGATTCTAGCACCAGTTTTCTACAGAACGTTGTTGGAAATTAAAGAAAAGGGCAGACTTCCATCAAATATGAATTCTGCAAACATTAATCTCCTGCTAAAACCAGGCAAAGACCCTGTATATCCCTCAAGCTATCGTCCAATATCCCTTATAAATGTAGACCTTAAAATAATCTGCAAAGCTCTCTCAAAGAGACTGGAGAAAATAACCCCCCTCTTAATTCATCCTGACCAAACTGGTTTCATAAAAGGTAGGCACTCATCAACAAATACACGTAGATTACTTAATTTGATAGACTACTCAAACAGTAAAAACCTAGAAACTACAATATTCTCTTTAGACGCAGAAAAAGCATTTGACAGAGTTAACTGGAAATTTCTATTTGCAACTTTACACAAATTTGGTTTTGGATCCTCTTTCATAAACTGGTTAAAAATATTATATAATTCCCCAACAGCTTGTGTTAGAACAAATGACCAGACATCCTCCAGCTTCTGTCTCTTGAGGGGCACCAGGCAGGGATGCCCACTCTCCCCTTCACTATTTGCAATTTTTATTGAACCACTAGCAGCAGCAATTAGACAGAATTCAGTAATTAAGGGCATAAAATGCAAGAACGTGGAACATAAAATCAGCCTTTATGCGGATGATGTGTTACTCTTTCTCCAAAATTCACAAACCAATATCTCTGGGGTGATTGAATTGATAAACTCTTTTGCAAGAATATCAGATTACTCAATTAACTGGTCAAAATCTACAGTCCTACCGACTAATTGCTCCTTCCATAATTCCTCTTCTACACCACTGCAATCGGGAAATATAAAATATTTAGGTATTAATGTTTCTCCCAAGCTTGCAGATCTAACTAAATTAAACCATATCCCACTTTTAAAGAAGGTAGAAGATGATCTGGCTAGATGGAAATGTCTACCCATATCACTCATGGGAAGGGTTGCCGCTATAAAAATGATGGTCTTACCAAAAATAAATTATTTATTCTCAATGATCCCAACTAAACCGCCACAAGATTGGTTCAGATCTCTAGATTCATGTATGTCCAAATTCCTTTGGAAAAATAAACCCCCACGTATAAGCTTAAAAACACTACAAAAGACCAAGGATAAAGGAGGACTAGAACTGCCTAACTTTCAGCACTACTTCTTAGCCAACAGGCTTCAGTTTATCTCAGGATGGCTAAAACACACCCTCTTAGATGAACCTTGGCTAGATGTAGAACAAGCACTCTGCAATAATCTAGAGATCTCAGACCTACCATTTATCAGCTCAAACATCCAACGACATGAATGCTTTAAAAGCATCAACATCAGCTCTTCTCTGACAGCATGGTGGGAGTTTCTAAAATTGACGGCGTCTTCATTAATCCCATGCAAACGTACACCTATCTGGAACAACCCTGACATATTACAAAACAATAATATGATAAACTTTTCAGATTGGAGTGATAAAGGAATCAAATATTTAGAACATATACTAGAAGGAACAGCATTTATTTCATTTGACGGACTAGTTACACAATATGGGATCAACAAGAAAAGATTTTTAGAATATCAACAAATTAAATCCATAGTAAAAAAGAAATTTAAACCGGGTCAAGTTGAACTACAAACACCACCAAGTGTGGTTCAATTTCTTACTCTTAAACCCCCCAAATTACTATCCAAAATATACAGAATGCTTTCTAAAACAGATGAATCAATATCACTTCCTATTGCAAAATGGGAAGCGGATTTATCAGTTAACTTAGACCTAAACTTCTGGTCTCAGATTTGCTTAAAAACCTTTCATCTAATTAGAAATCCCAGTCTTCAATTAATTCAATACAAAATATTACATAGAGTGCACTATACAGGTCATCGGATGTTCAAGATGGGCTTTACGTCTACCAACAACTGCTCACACTGCCAAACCAATTCACCGGACAATTATATCCACGCTCTTTGGTCCTGTCCACCAGTTCAGAAGTTTTGGCGCGAGATATGTGAAGACTTATCGAAGTGTCTGAAATGTAACATTCCAACTTCCCCCTTAGTGTGTTTGTTGGGCAGCTTAGATAATGTCACTTCAGAAAAGAATATCGCCCATATGGTTTTCACTGCCCTATGCATAGCCAAGAAAACAGTCCTCATGAACTGGAAAAATAAAAATAATCTTAATTCTAACCAATATAGAAATTATCTATTAGATTACATTAGTCTTGATACAGCCTCTGCCACCACATCAGATCAATTGCTCTGGGCTCCTTTGATCAGCTCCATCACCTAGTGGGGGTGGGGGGTCATAGTTTGGTCCCGCCTTCACTGTTGTGATTGGTGTGGGGGTAGGGACAGGCTTAGGGCGTCGGGGGGTTCCCCGGAGGCATCTTCCTTGGGGGGCTCAACCCGGGGTAGCGGTCATGTCCGGTTAGGGGCTCTGTTGGCTCTCCGGTGACTGTTTCCTCGCGGCTGCGCGCAGCGGGGCTAGGGGAGGGTCTGTGCTGACGGACGTGGGTTACTGACCTGGTAGCCTGGCTGCCCCTGGGTGGGTCCGGGATGGGCGTGAGGTTCTGGGGGCGCTCCGTCTCTGGGCTGGGACCCGGACCGGGCCTCGGGGGCTTGGGTCCTGGTTGGTGTGTTGCCGGGGTTGTGGGCGGGTGGGTGCATGGGGGCCCAGCCCTGGAGCAGGGTGCCGCCGGTGCGTCGAGCCACCTGGGGGGCTCTTCAACTGGTGGGGGAGATTGTCACATCTTGCAGGAGCTTTCCTCTCTTCAGGAACTCTCTCTGCAGGAGGGGGAGATACAGGAGAGGTGGAGGAAGATCTCAGCCTGGGTGTTTATTGTCTTATGTAGTCTGGAAGATGAGTGGATGGTGGGGTGGGTGCAGTTTTCTCTGTGGTGGGGTTGGGTGGACTGTCCCGGGCTCTGTGGGGCCGGGCGGCGCTGCTGCACTCGGCCCGGTCTGGATGGGCCTGGGCCCCCCTTCCCTGGCGGGTCGCGGAGTATGGGGGTGCCTACTGGGGTCAGCGGGGGAGCTGGCCCCAGGGAGAGGTCACTTGCCCCTCCCTTCCTTCCCTCCCCATCTCCAGCTGCCTCCCTCTTCCCGCTCCACCACAA